>NC_031778.1:24470220-24489354 GCF_001522545.3 Parus major | reverse complement strand
GGAGCAGGTCTTTGGTTTTACTGCTCAGCTCCAAGTGGTCACTTCCACTCCCTGATTGTGCTGTGGGCACAGTGGACAGTGTCCCCTCTGTCCTCTGAAACGTTCCTTTGTCATTAATCGAATTCAGCTGGATGCCTCAGCTGCTCCCTTACATTCTCATCCGTGAACTATGAAGCAGCAGTGGTTATCTGCTGAATTAAGTAGTTCAACTAAAAGAATCCCATATATTGTTTCCAGTCAATGGGCACTATGAATAGATTTTATGTAAAATTACTGGGAATGCATAAGCCATTTTGCCTAATGTTATGGAATTTCTTCTCCCAAACCCTGTGTGAAATGTAATTCATGTTCAGATACTGACAACTGAATCATACTCAGCATTCATATATAGTGCTTTATATATGCAAACTGCCATAAAACATTAATTAAGCAATAGATTTCCTAATGCTAAGAAAGCGTACTCACACCAGGCTCGGTGAGTTAAATGTTTAAATACTGTCAACGCTTAAATACTATTTACAGAGTTTCATTGTGCTGTGAGCTCAGTTATTGGCAGGGCTGTAACAGTCAGTGGCTTCTCCATACGGTAAGTAGGAGTAGGAACGGTGGCTTGGTCTTTATCTACACCAAACTTTACTTTGAAACTGTACTTTTGCTACCAGTGTGCTATTTTAAAAGTGAAGTAACTGTAGTAAGAACACAGGCTGTCTGTTTGCAGACTCCTGGTACAGCTACAATGCAGAGGCAACACTACCATTTATTGAGGTTTTTAATGTTCCAGGCGACTTTTGCTCCTTTTTCCCAATCTGTGCTGTCCAAAGCCACAGGACACGTTCATCAGGGTGCTGGGACATCCTCTCAAGCAGCTGAGTGTCCGTGGTGTCCCAACCCTGACAGCTCCCAGCTGGCTGCTGAGGTGGATGCAGGGCTTGGTGCTCTCCTGGGACGGCAGAAGGACACTCAGTGAGGTTTAAGTCGTGGGGTTTTGTTGTGTTGCCATTGATTCATTCTGTTCATTGGTCAGGAAAAGGGTGAGATTTGGCTGCAGCTGCCCTGAGTCAGCACCACACCTTGTCAAATGTGGCAGCTCTGGCGTGCTCTCGTGCTCTCCCATTGCCTGCACTGCCCGCGGTGGCAGGAGAGGCTTTGGGTGCCACCGAGGTGTGACTCACGCTGCGGGGTATTTGTAGCTGCCAGCTACTGGTACAGGTAGAGCAGATCCCACACACTGCCTGTGTCCCCGTGTGCCAAGCCTTCCCCAGCCAGCTGGAAGCTTGGCAGGAGCAGCAGACAGCCCTTCCCCAAAGGACAGGGACCCTCCCTGCTCAGCCTCGAGCCTTTTCACAGGACACTCTGTCATCAGGAAGAGTAACAGGAGCTTTAAAATCATTATTTAAGCAATGACAGAGCAGGCTGAGGTCATGACAAAGAAGTGATACATTTCTTCCAGATCCCAGGAGTCATGAGATCCCAAACCTCTTCCAAACACTTCTCCAGGCTGTGCAGACCCCAGACGCTTCTTGCTTCAGGTGCCCTGCACTACAGAGCTGGGTGCTTTGATTTAAATAGTCAGCAATAAAAAGACTTAAACTGATTAGTCACTGCTGCCATGAGTGTCACAGAGTTTACTTTCTTGTTCCATGAATGTATTTGTTTATATTTGCAGAAGGATTCAATCTGATGTAAACTATGAAATATGTTGTTTACTGAACAAAGACAGGTTCCAAGGCACTTGTTAACACTGAAATCAAGCCCGACTCTCAGATATCTATTTGCATTAGTCAGTCACCTCAGAGCCCACAAACCTGGCTGAACACTACAGCACTTCATCAAACAGTCTGGGAAAACACCTAGAAGATAAACAACCTGTTTAAAAAACTTCTGACATGTCAGTAGTTTGCCATGAAACTGGAAGACATACCAGAGCTTTGTCTATGGTTTGTATTAGTGCCTTGAAAACCAGAGTGTAAACCCCAAATTTGCTGATGCTATCAAGTTTTCTGTCAGCACCCTGGAGAACAGAATTAGAATTTTCAGTGATTTTGATAAACTGGTTTTTGACAGACATTTGTGCCTGGATGCCATCTGTGACGGTGCATGGAGTTTTCACTTTAGTTCACCATTACCCAGAAAGGATCTGCTGGCAGGGGAAGCAGTCTACAGGCTTTGCTGCTGGGGGAAACCCAGGCAAAAATCCTTCAAGAAGGAAAACTGAAACTCTGACCATCCTGACATTTTGTCTTGCTGACAGTGTTAAAATGCCACATCTGTCTCAGTGATACTGAGAGAGCCTCAAAGTTCATCTCTGCTTGAGCAGTCAAAGATGAAATGAACGGCAGCATTAGCAGGATTAATTGGAACATGTCCTAGGATCAGGGATCTTGTTGGCTGTTTGCAAGTGGAACAAATGAGTTCAACTCTGTCCTGGGAAATATGCTTATTGTAATAAAATAACTTGTGTTTTCTTCCCCAGCCACTATGGAGCAGCTCCTGATTGCACACTGATCTGCTTCCAATCCGCCACGACTGCCAGGTCAGCTCCATCCACACGAGCTGCAGGTCCCTCCACCTCGTGAAGTGATGGATCACAAACAGAATCAATTCATGCTTGAAGTCATTTTTACCCTGTTTTTTCTGGTACATGACAAGACAGCACTTCTCCCATGACAGGACTGGTTTGGGTGTGTTTTGCTGGGAGCAGTTGGGTGCCACCAGTGGAGGTCACTACACTTAATGGAAATATTTATGACAAAATAAAGTATACAGGAATGGCAATGTATCTCCATTCAGGGAGAGCTAATATTTCATACTCACTGCTGCAGCTGTGGGCTGTGGCACACAGACAGGAACCCGAGCAGCGAGCTCCACGGTGTGAGGAGCCCGCAGGGACACGGCCCTCGGGGACCCGCTGTGTCCTGACAGGCTGTGACAACAACCAGCCCTCACTCACACAAATCCTCTGGGGGCTCCTGCTCACATCAGCATTCCTGAGTGCCCTGCCTGACAATATGGAACATGGCTCACAGATCAAGTGGTGTCCACATTGAGCCTTATCTGCTCATTCTCAGAGCTCGGTAGTGTCTGAGCCCGCTTATCTGCAGGGCCCGTGCTGCAAGGCTCAGTTTGCTCCCATGCTCACCTTGATCTGGCCCAGCAGCTGAAGGCCTGGAAGATGAAACAGTCTTTAGGCTGGTGACACAATCAGTGGCCACTCACAATGATCCCTTCAGCCTTGAGCAGCCAGAAACAGCAGCAGTGCTTGTAAAACAATCTTTATTTAAACATAAAAACACAGAAAACATAGCTTTGTGTTAAGGATTAAAAGAGATTTGGAAGCTATTGAGGCTGCAAACTACTGACATCAGACCGAGCCTAACATGGGCCTCAAAAATCCTTATCTCCTTCATTGATATGTTTACCCCCAAATTACTTTAAAATGCTCAAATACAATCAATATTTACACCTGGATGCTTTGGAGGAGCCAAGGCAGCAGAGCTGGGTAGAGCAGGGGCTGTTCTGTGCACTATGTACAGCACAGCCCATGTCTCAGAGCTGAAACAATGCCACCCTTCCCAAAACCTGGTTTTGGTATCCTCAGCTGACTGAAGAGTGGGGAAATTCCCCAGAACTCGCTACCTACCAATGCCCCCAAGCGCAGGTGCACACCACTGACCCCAGACCAAAGGCAGATTGTGGCAGTGATTCCTCACAGGAGGAAAAGTCCAACACCTGCTGACCCACGTGCTGGTTCTTTGGGACCTCTGGAACACTCCCAGCTCATCCCCACACATCCCAGCTGGAAGCACTCCTCCCACCCTGCCCTGACAGAAGACTCTGTCAGTGAAACTCTTTGCTCCTGCTCAGGAGACTGAGGAATTTAACAAATTCAAGGGTGAAAATTCCAAATGATAATTATCTGCTGTATCTGAGCACTCCCAGCAGCAGAGTTAAGGCTGCAATGTGACACAGTGCCACGGGGCAGTGAAGAAAAGGCTTTTTTCTGCAGAAGGGCTTTTGCTGCAGACAGGAAGTTTGATTTTGAATTAGTCACCAGTTTCACTCCAGGCTGATTACACTGGTTTCATTACCACACAATAGCACTGTTTCCATGCAAGTGCTATCAAGATTACGTTTATGGTTCCAAAAGTTGTTTCACCACACCTACACACAACCTGCACACAGGAACAGAGAAGGGCTCTCCCTGCACTTACCCAAACCCCACAACCTTTCAGGTAAACTGCTCCTGGGGTAGGTAGAAAGGAGTTGACAACAAATAATGAACACAGAAATAGATCTGAACTTTGCCAATTATGCATATTTTGAATATAAACATCACGTCTAGGAGTGGGATAGAAGCACGCCATGGAACACGTTCTTTATAAAGAAACATAAAGTGGCATTATGACACCGATTCAAGGGAAACATCTGATAAGTTCTGGCAGCACAGGCTACTTTAGCAATAGTGATAAGATCTCTGGCAGGACTTTTGATGGAAATAATGAACTCTTTTTCTGTGTATGTGTGTCACTTTTTTCTTTTTTTCTTTTTTTTTTTTTTTTATACTTTATTTACACCCACCAGCAGCTGTGATTATTTCTTGAAATAATATTTCTTTGGTATTTTGCATTTGAGGATCTTCTGTCAGAGGAAAGTCCCCATGGGGCTGCACTTCCCCAAGGCAGGCCAGGAGCTGAGTCACCTGCAGCCTGTGACACCAGCACCTCTGGGCAGCCTCACCTGTATGAAACCTGCCCAGGAAATCATCCTTTTACTCCCTGTGAGCACACCCTGATTCTGGAATGAGAATTGTTAATGCCACTGCATTAAGATAAACACACATTAGGCAGTCTTATTGAAGATATGCATTCACATATGGAATTATCGAGAATTACTCAAGGTGCAGATAAGTTAAATATTGTATTTCAATGCTGTTGGATGCCAGGTTATTTTTGTCATCTTCTCCTTCCTCAACCCCTCCAAAGCAACCTAAATCACCCTGCTGCCAAATCCAAAATAAAGACTTCTTTGTACACCACTGCATTAAAAACCAATTCAGACCCCAAAATCTTGCTCAATTTCATACATTCAAAATGAGTAAACATTGAAAAATTTCTCCATTTGTTCAATGCCAGAAAACATTTGGTGCAATTCTGCTCTTTGAACTCTGAATGATTATTTCATCTTAGATTCCCTTGGTAATTATTCTCCCTTTACCATTAGGTTTACTATTAATATTAATGTCACATACTGACAGCATGGGAGTGACAGAACAGCAACTCTTCCCCAAATGATTTTGAATCTTCTCAGTTTAACTGTTTTATATTGGGTTGTGAGCCAGCTAAGTCATTTAATCTTAAGTGAGTGGTGAGGTATATCTGTTATATCCAGGGAACATTGCCATCTTAGGAATGAAATGATGTGCAGTATCCTTAGCCCGTGACTTCCCTTGGGATTTTCTCAGCAGCAGTGCTGAGAAATTAAAATACATCATTTAGTGTGATTTGTAGCTTTAAAATTCAATTACCACCCTGCCTAGCTAGTACCTGGCAGGGCACTATGGTCTCAGAAGTATCTTTCACAGTCCCAAGAACTTCCCACGTATTAATAAACCTTATTTCAACGTGTGGTCACTAACAGGGGCAGAGGAACTGACTGAAGGCAAGCAGCTCTTTCTGCCCAAGAGCTGCAGCTTCAGATTTCAGACAGGCACATCCTCACTCCTTACTCTGAGCACCTTCTCAGGGTCCTTTTTACCCAGGGCCCTGCATTTCCCAGATTGCAGCTCAGTTTCACCTCCAGAGCTCAGACCTTCCGAGATCCAGCAGCAAACACTGTGCAGAAACACAAATACCTCAAAAGTCAGCCCACTCCTCACAGCACTCTCTATTCCCCAGGTGGAGCACAGGTTTTCTGTAAAATCTCTTCCAAACTAAGCTGAGTGGGACTCGCTCAGGTGTCAGGAGGTGACACATCCCTGGCTGCCACTGTGCATCTTTAAACAGAGCTGCTTAGAAGGTCCAGCAGGAGCACCAGCACGTTTTCACTTTTTGTACCATTAAATCTTCTTGTCATCAGGCACTGACAAACTTTCAGGGTACTCAAACTTTACATATTGTATCTGTCACTGATCTAAACTACCCTTGTTTAATCTCTGCCTGCAAAGTACAATACATTAAAAAGCCCACCCAAGGCCACTGCTTTACTTGTACAAAATATCTCCAACAGCAGCAGCTCTAACTATGCACAGAAATAACCTCAGCCTGTATGAGCAGTTTTACTGAACAAGCAGGGTTACTCAGCACAGTCAAAGCTGGTTATACATGTAAATATTGTATGGTGAGCTGCTTAGTAACCAAATTTATGCTTTTCAGCTGAATTTTATTTTGGCATTTTTAAGATAGCATCAAATCATCCTAAAATTGTTTTTAAAATATGCTTGATCATTTTGAAAATCAAATTAATACAGCCAACTCTGATGATAATATTTTGCCTAGACCCTGCTGCATTGTCATGCCTTCATGTTGCCCAACCAAAGCTTGTTTCAGGAAAACATTAATTTTTTTCCTGAGAAGCTAAACCACTACCATTCATGAAGCACAACCACCCAATGCAATGCATGCTTCATAATTCAAATATTATGTGCTGCATCATCTCGTGATTTATTTAACTTCTACTGTGTCTGAACCCTCAGCCAGGGATTTTCAAACTTTCCAACCCACAGATCCCTCAGTGGTCTGTAGCCATGCACCAGAATTCATTTCTAAGAAAACCAGACTTGATTCTTTCAGTTACTTCCCACAGACTCCTTGCACTGCAGACTGACTAATTACCTAGAGCTGGCTGGTAATGAGAGATTCAATTAATACATGTAGTAGGGCACTGGCACTTGAGAAATCATATTCCATATTTAAACTAAGAGCATAAAGATCATTCGTTACTTTGAACGCAATACATTTCCTTCTTCAGAAACAGCAGCAATTAATAGCATAGTGTAAAATTAAAAATGGAGAGTAATTTTATTCTGTCACTGAAAAAAAACAACACACACCACAATCCAGCAGTGAATTGGGATTAAATAGACAGGATTTAAACCAGTATTACAGTCTGGTCTTTATAAAATTGGCTACTGGCATGTTGGGGAGAAAGTGTAACGTGAATAATTTAGGTGTGGGTTTGCTACAGAAGTGATGAAGGTGAGCAAGCCCACATCATACCCAAAACCTGAGCACAGAACAAGAAAATAAAATATTTCTGCATTTACACTGTGGCCTTTCAGCAATTCTTACAGCTGGTTTTGAAGAGAACTTTGCCAGGCCTTGCCAGCAGGTGACTGGTTTAGGCTGGCTCACACCAAGCTGGGTGATGTGGTAGCTCTGCTCCCAGGGTACTGCCAGGAGGGGGAAAGTCAGATGGACAGCAACAGGAATGAGAACAAGTGGAGAAATGGCTTGAAAGCTCAGAAGGGAGCTCAGTTACTCAGTTTCCAAAGGATGGGCTCAGCAGCCATGGATAGACAACTCACAGAACAACGGGTGTGAGTGCTCAGGGCTTGCTCAGTGTTTCTGGAACGGCTCTGGGAAACCATGGCCCACGAGCCTGGCACAAGGAAAGGCTTAGATGGGCAGCAGGCAGAGCCCAGAACAGACAGGGGACCAAAGCCCAGCCCTGGGGCTGCCACAGGAGATAAAATACCTGCTGCATCCCAGGCTGACCTGCACAGCACCTGCAGCAGCTCACGAGCAGCCCGCAGCCCACGGGTTTTGTAGGTGCTTGAGAAAAATGCAAAGCTGGGAGAAATCAGGTGGGGGCCTGACAGACCAGAATCCTTCCTGGGGACACTCAGCTGCCAGGAACGGGACATGGCTCAGCCACACAGCACACACGGCTGGGTCTCACACAGAGAGCACACGGCTCTGTCCCACACGGGTGACATTTCACACCGTTCTTCCAGCCACTGCCCACCCCACAGCAGGGCTGCTGGAACACGCCTGTGCTCCTCAGGAGAGGTTTTATTTACAAAGGCTTACATGGCAGCAGCAGAGGGGCTCAGTCTGAGCTCCAGGGGATCACCATGGGCACAGTACTCACCAGAGGATCAGTGAGCACGGGGATGAAGGCTCCCCACAGCATTTGAATGCTGCCAAAATAATTTCAGTAGAATTTAGCCTCTGTGAAAATTGTTCAGGAATAAGAGAATATTATTTACAAAACTTATGTCAAATCCTTTAGACTTTGCCTGCCCCAGCTGCTGTGTTTAGATTAGGCTTGGAAACAAGGTGTGGTAAAAAGGATCTAAATATCACTATTATGTGAATAAATACTGAGAATTGTAAAGAACTGAGTAAGATGCAAAGACTGGAGGGTGCCAAAACAACTAATGACACTTTATTGAAAGGAATGTCTCATAGAAAGTCCAAGGGACGACTTCTACAAACAGTGGCCCGTAGCCAGTCCCTGTGACTCAGCCGTGCCAGGCCACGGGCCACCAAGGGCCAGCAGCGGCCACATCTCCCGCAGGAGCCATCAGTCGGTGCCGCTCCGCAGCACGGGAAACGGGGAGCGGGGCTGGCCCGGCTCCGGAGCGGGGCGAGCTGCGGGCACCCTGAGCCCGGCTCCCCGCGTCCCGGGACACGGCCCGGAACGGGCGGGGGCACCGGGCAGGGCACCGGAACGGCGGCACCGGGGTGGGGCACCCGCACTGCCCGTCCTGCCCCGGCACCACGGCAGCGCTGGCTGCGGGACCCCCGGGCAGGGAGGGGACCCGCGGTGATCCCGGTTCCGATGCCGGTTCCGGGCCGGGAGGGCACGCGCGGTGATCCCGATCCCGGTTCCGATCCCGGTTCCAGGCCGGGAGGGCACGCGCGGTGATCCCGATCCCGGTTCCGATCCCGGTTCCGGGCCGGGAGGGCACGCGCGGTGATCCCGATCCCGGTCCGATCCCGATCCCGGTTCCGAGCCAGGGCGGTTCTGATCCCGATCCCGATCCCGATCCCGGTTCCGAGCCAGGGCGGTTCTGATCCCGATCCCGATCCCGGTCCCGATCCCGGTCCCGATCCCAATCCCGGTTCCGATCCCGATCCCGGTTCCGATCCCGGTTCCGATGCCGGTTCCGATGCCGGTTCCGGGCCGGGAGGGCACGCGCGGTGATCCCGAGCGCGGCGCGGCCCCGCGGAGGGCGGGGTCACACATGCAGGGCGGGGCGCGGGCGGCTGCCGCTCGCCGCCGGCAGCCAATGGGAGCGGGCGGCGCCATACAGCAGCCAATGGGCGGAGGCGGGCCGCGCGCCGCAGCCAATGGGAATGGGGCGGGCCGCCATGGGCCGCGGCAGCGCTGTCCCGCCGCCGCGCCGGGGCCGGGGCCGGTAACGGCAGCGCTGCCGCCCTCTCTCCCGCCCTCCTCCTCCTTCTCCTCCTCATCCCCTTCCTCCTGCTTCTCGGCGCTACCCGGCGCCGGGGCTGTCCCGGCGCCGCTCCGCAAGGCGCGGCCGCCGCTTCCCCGCCCCGGCGCGGGGCCGTCCCTCGTCCCCTCCCTCCGCCCCGTCCCCGCCCGCCGCGGCAGCCCCGAGCGGGAGGCGGCGGAGGGAGGCGGGAGCCATGCGGGAGTACAAGGTGGTGGTGCTGGGCTCGGGCGGCGTGGGCAAGTCCGCCCTTACCGTGCAGTTCGTGACCGGCTCGTTCATCGAGAAGTATGACCCCACCATCGAGGACTTCTACCGCAAGGAGATCGAGGTGGACTCGTCCCCGTCCGTGCTGGAGATCCTGGACACGGCGGGTACCGAGCAGTTCGCCTCCATGCGGGACCTCTACATCAAGAACGGGCAGGGCTTCATCCTGGTGTACAGCCTGGTAAACCAGCAGAGCTTCCAGGACATCAAGCCCATGCGGGACCAGATCATCCGCGTCAAGAGGTACGAGCGGGTGCCCATGATCCTGGTGGGCAACAAGGTGGACCTGGAAGGCGAGCGCGAGGTTTCCTTCGGGGAGGGCAAAGCGCTGGCCGAGGAGTGGAGCTGCCCCTTCATGGAGACCTCGGCCAAAAACAAAGCCTCGGTGGACGAGCTGTTCGCCGAGATCGTCAGGCAGATGAACTACGCGGCGCAGCCCAACGGGGACGAGCCGTGCTGCGCCTCCTGCGCCATCCTCTGAGGGCGGCGGCGGCCCCGCGCCCCGGCGGACACGCTCGGGGACAAAACATCGGGGAAAAAATTTCATCGTGGTGGAAATGTGGCTTTTCTCGGCATGTACGTTTCGTCCAGTCTTGGTCATGGCATATTTCCTGTCAGTGTCGGCGGCGGGCGCGGGAGCAGCCGGTCCCGCCGCCCGGGGAGCGGAGCCACGCGGGGAACCCGCCCGGGACAGCCCCGGGGAGCCCGGCCAGGAGCGGGGCCCTCATCCCGGCCAGCCCCGGGGAGCGGTGCCCGGAGCCCCGGGGAGCGGTGCCCTCAGCCCGGGGAGCGGTGCCCTCAGCCCGGGGAGCCCCGGGGAGCGGTGCCCTCAGCCCGGGGAGCCCCGGGGAGCGGTGCCCTCAGCCCGGGGAGCCCCGGGGAGCGGTGCCCTCAGCCCGGGGAGCCGGGCCCGTCCCGGCACCGCTCCCCGCGGTCTCTATGCAAGCGGGCGGCGGAGCGGGGCCGTCCCGCCCGGAGAGTTGCACATGGAACTGGGACTGTGACCCGATCGGTGCTGCCAGGCACGGGGCGCCGGGCAGCGCCGCCGATATCCCTGGAATAATGCTCTATTTTGTTTACCTGCTGTATCGGATGGGAGTTTGCAGGAGAGTGGTAGCGTGGTGGTTTTTCTCCTGGTTTTGTTTGTTTTGGTTTTTTGTTTTTTATTTTTTTCTTAATCAGCTGTGAAAATGTTACAAATCTGCACAATTTTTTAGGTGTGCGTGTGTGTGTGATTTCGTTGTGGTTTTGGTTTTTCCTTTGGCGGGGAGGGGGGCGGTGGTGCTTTTTGTGCCGAGGGGTTTTGGGTTTGGGTTGGCAATACCTGATTTTGATGACTAGCTCTCTCAAGTGCAAAGACTTCCCATGAGCGATGCAGGGCCAAGAGCAGCCCTGTGTCTGTAGAGTGCCTTCAAAACTCAGCTGTTCCAGCCGGTGCCAACCTGTGAAAGCTCCACAGAATCCCATTATCTACTACTCCAAAAACTACTTAACAGTTTCCTTGCAGTAATCACACCGAGCAAGCCAGGACAAAAGGGCCTATTGTTAGTGGAATTTATTTCTTACTTCCATCTGAGCCTTTTAACTGTTATTTCCATGTCTTGCAAGTTCGGGCTTCATTTACTTCAAATTTACAAGAATTTAGCCTTTTGGGATTTTGGGGGTGAGGACTTTTTTATATTTTTGGTTCTATTTCCCTTTGATTTTGTCGTGGGATGTGCCTCCAGTCAGCAAAGAAGGAAATCTTTTCGTTGTGATGTACCAAGAAAATTCTAACAACTGTCATTTTAATTGCAGACATGCATTGAAGAGATGTCTATCCATTTTAAGAATTTTAATACAGATGCTGTTTTTTAGAAAACAACTTTGTGCATTGTTATGTATCACATGAAACACTGACTTTTACACAGGCTCTTAATCCAGATTTATATCTCAATAGCAGCGGAAGCTGGAGGGGTCGATTTAGCTAAGAGCAGTGGTTTAAAAAGGCAAACCACAAGATTGCTGTTTTACCTAATATTTAGTCATTTTTGATGCAGGTTTTTGCTTGTGTTCAGGCCCTGGCCCAGGGTGGTGCCAAGCTGTGAGAAGAAGGCTGTGCTCAGAGGCAGCTTTAAGCAGGTAGTGTGGGCTTACTGCAACAGGCCCTGTAAGATTAGGCCATTTTCCCTCCTGGAAGCAGCATGGTTTATTGGGGTGAAGTTCAAAAGGTCAATTATTTATGAAATTTAAGCTTTTATTCTCATTTCATTATCACTTTAAAATGATAAACCAGACCTTTTTGTTTTCTGGTTTGTAGAGGGGCTGGGGCAGGAGGAGACCTGTGCCTCCCATCAGCTGGAAGATCCAAGGAGTTTGTTTTCCTGCTTCCTTCCTCTCTTTGCCCCTTCTTTAGAGGTCTGCACACAAAACCTGCAACACTCTTTTTCCTTCCCCCCATATCCCAAGAAGTCTTGAAATTATCTTGCATCTCAAAAACAAAGGTTGAGTGATGATGTGTAATGTAAAGGGGTTTTTAATCGGGCCAGCTGAAAAGTAACTGCCATGATTCCTCTGGGAACCTGGTAATTTCTCCTATTTGAAGTGGGAAAACTTCGTGCCTCAGCCCTGGAAGATGAGTGTGTAGTGTCAGTTCGATGCTACCTTTTGAAATCCCTCTGATTGAAACGAAATTACCATTTGTGCTTTAGTCAGACTTGGATACTTTTTGTAACGTCAAGTATCTATTGAACATTTGTAGCAGGCTGTGTGCTGTTAGGGTGTTTCTGCTCCTGAGCTCAGGTGTGTCCTTCCAGCAGGGACCAGCCAGTGGGGCTGTGTCAGACTGGGTGATAGTGAAAAACAGAGGGCTGGAGAAGCAGCCCCAGTGCTGGCTCCCCCGCTGCTGCCTGGGCTCTCCTGTAACACACACGTTCATTTACCCCCGTTTTCAAGTGGAAATTGAAAACCTCGTCGCAGCTCATCCTCCAGAAATTCCTAAAAATTCATTAGAAGCCAGGGGACTGCCATGCTGGGAGGACAGGGGACTAACACTGACAGAAGGGGTTCCTTTTAACTCAAGTACTGCATTGAAAGCTAAGGAAGCTTGACTGCTGCCACAACCTGCAGCTTACAATCTGCATGTCTGATGTTAAAAAAGAAATAAATTTACATCTCAGTTACTGCCATGGTTCAATTTTGCCTTAAATTCAATTGGAATGTGCAGTTTTAGCACCCAGCAGGCCTCGCTCTAGATCAGTGCACTGGCAGCAGCTTGCTCTGGTTGATAAAAGCAGGTATTTATTTATTTATTGTGCCAGGAGCCAGCAGATCCCTCACGTTCCCCAGTGCCTCTTTCCCCACTGCCTGAGCTGTGCTTGAGGAATAAAGCAAAAGTGGGTGTTTGTAGCACAGAGTCCAGCTTTGCTCAGCCTGGCAGAGGCAGCCAGCTGAGCTCTGTGCTGTGCTGGGCCTTTCTGTGCTACATTCTAGTTCTGGCCAAAAAGGTGTACTTGTTAAACAGTGAAGCATTCATGGCACTGTCTGATCAGGGTTTTGAATGTATTTAGGCATTCCATGTTCTCTGTGACTGCTGAGGACAGTACGAAGTGTAGAGCTCAGTAGTCTGATCTTCCAAATACTCTCAAGTGTTTTGGTGCTTGTTAAACATAGGCCTTGTCTATAAAAAGTCTGAAAAAAATCATCCTGCTTTAACTTGACTGAGTGATGAAAGCTATATTAGCTTCGACACTTGAGGGAAATGTTGTATCAATATAAAGGTACTCTTTATTCCTTTTCCCTGTGGGAATATGTTACACCCGTGTCAATACAGAGGTGGTATATCACTCTTTTCACAGTGAGACTTGCAAATATTTACTTGTTTTGGAAGAAAAATTACATTCCCGGCCAAAATACTTCCTGACATTGCAGAAATTGTGTAAACAAGGCCTTGGTTTAAGGCTGGTCTTGTGACCACATATTTTGCTGTATATAATGATTGTATTTTTAAAACTCCAAGCTTGTTCTGTTGCAAGGAAGCGTGTCTGGCATCCCGGTGTCCGTGACTGTAATGTGTGCTCAGTCCCAGGCCCAAAGCAGTGTGCTTCTGCTCGACACGATGCTCAGGATCTGCTGATCTGATGGTGCTGGAGCTGATGTGGAACTGTGGCTGTGGGATCCTGGTGGTTCTGCTTCTCTCAAAAGAATGTACGGCAAGTTGTTTGCAAAGGGCATTTTAAATAAAGGGCAGCTGGCTCTTTATGACTTCCTCACTTGGGTACTCATTGTGTGCAGGTGTTGTTCGGGGTCAGATTTCCTCCAGGAGTGACAAAATGCAGAAACTTGCATGTTCTTTCAGAATTCTGAGCTAAAAGGAGTGGCACACGTGCACAGATGACTCCTACAAGGTAAATGGAAACAGCTGGAGCTCTGCTGCCATGGGAAGCTCTGTCCCCATCCAGGTTTGTACAGAAACCCAGGAACCTCCTGAGAGAGCCCTTGCTCTCCCCTTGGGCAGAGCTGTTCCTGTTCTGGTCAGATCTGAGACCTGCTCGAGAAGCAAACGTGTGTGAGCTCAGTTCCAAGGGGAAATGGTTTTAAATATCGATGTTCATAGCTTACAGCCTGTTCCTACACTGTTTCCAGCCTCGTGCAAAATGTGTCAAAGACTCTCCTTCCTGTCACATTGCTACAACAAGGTTTGAGAACCTCCTCTTTGCAGGAATCCAGCATCTGCCCAAACTACAACTTTGTGTTTGGGGCTGACAGTCTTTGGTAACCTTGTGTGCAGCAGATGAGAGGGATTTGAAAGCAAACTAGTAGTGCAAAGAGCCAAAGATACTCAAGTGAGCTGTAGTGATGAGAAATGGAGTGCAAGTGTGTTGCTGGGGCTGCATGTATTGGGGTTTCAGGGTTGTTTTTTTGTTGATTTTGTGTTTTAATTTGTGTAGAGTTTGTTAGTCTGTAATCAAAATTCTTGCTGTGTTTCCCAAGGGAGTGTGTGTGTGTGTGTGAGATGTGACTTCACTGGGAGTGGAACCAGAATTCCTCCCTTCCCACAGGTGATCTCAGTGATCTCAGTTCTGGACCATTCCTTATGGAACACTCATTATGGTGCTGAAGGAGCCCCCAGCAAATCCTGGTCAATGATGATGAGCAGGGATGTTTGTGCAGAAAGCTCCACAACAGCCATCACATTTTCTCTGTGGCTGTTCCAAATTTCTGAAGGGTACAAGTGCTCCAGCCAGCTGGGGCTGCTCTGCTGCTGTCCATGCCAGAGGTGCATATGGTGCATAAAGCAAGAACTCAAATCCTTAATCTGCACTTTCCAACAAGTCCCAGGTCCTACATAAACCATTGTAAAATTACAAGTCAGTTAACTACAACTTGCAAGTTGTTCAACTAAGTCTTAAAATATTGAAAGCAGCTGTTCTGTATTGACTCTATTTTTAGTTTTGACAGTCTTGGGTCTTTGGGAGGTTTGGGTGAAGAGCAGACTGATCAAGAAGCCATAGCTTTGTTTTGTAGTCCTTGACAGAGAGAGATTTTTAGGAAAATGGTGCCTGACATGTAATTTCAGCTGCAATGATTTAAACCCCATTTATTTCTACAAAGTTCTGTAAGGGAACACTATAAAAAGTGCTAAGTTAATAGATTTGATGTCCAGGTACAGACAGATCCCAGATATTTCTCCTCTGCTTGACAGACCAATAATGATTGTGCAAGAAATGCTGCAGCAATGAAACTGGACAGAATGATCAAAAAATTGCTACAGTTTTTGCCTTTTGATACAATCATGTTAATTTATTACACTAAGATGAAAGGAGATGTTTTAGGTTGCTTTTGAGGATGATTGTAAATGGACTTCTGGGTGAAAACGAATCTGAAATTAAATTGGCTGTTCTTCCCTCTGAATCAGGATTGCAAAAGGTACAGGTCAGTATTTATAGATGTGCCTTCCCAGTTTCCCATTTGTGGGTACATTCATCTAATTCTTTGTCTCTATAGTGTTCCTACAGTTATCCCAATTTCAGCAATCCAGGGGACAGGTATTGTATCCACTCCTGTCCAGAGACGTAGCTTGAAAGAGATATTCCAAATACAGATATTCCAAAAACACTTTCTGTGGAAACATAAAATAAGTACATTCTGGAGATCAAGGCTGCACATTTCCATGCTCCATAAAAACACAAAATGTGCCTTGTGTTTCCCTTCCTCGGTGGGTGCTGGTGGTGCCTTCCCCAGCGGTGCTGCCTGGGGCTGCTGAGCTGGGGCTGGAGGAGCAAGCTCAGAGGATGAAATCCTGGCTGGGCAGGGTGGGGATGTGCCAAGGGGGACTGGGGGGGGTTGTGGGGTGATGTGTGGGGTGGGGGAAGCAGGACACAGAGCCAGGGTCCCCAAATGCCAGACATGGTGTGGCAGGGCTGGGAGCAGGATGTCTCGCTGGGAGCTGGGGAGATGGGCTCCATTCTTCTGCTTTGGGTAGAAAACATTAGAAAACATCCTTTTGTGTGTGTCTTATGGATTTACTGGGTTTTTCCCCTCCTTACATTGCTAAGCTGATTCCAAAGTGCAAAAAGCATTGTCCAACATGTGCTCTCCACCAGGGATGAGTTTGATGTTTAGACTGAGCTTCCCTACACCACTAATCAGCAAAATCTCTTTTAAGCTGTGTGGAACTTTGTGGTGATGATTGTTGCAATGTGACTCAGGGGACTTGGGAGCTGTGTGTGCTGAAGGATGAGATTAGAGATAATTTTATCCCCTGAATGAACTACAGCAGTATCACGTACCTCCATTTCATATGGGGAGCTGGCCAAGTTTACTGATGATTACCAAAGTTAAGATGAAAGCATGCTAACAAAGTGCTTGAGTAATTGTGTTTCTAATGCTTGCAATCTTGATTTCCCTTCTTTTTGGGATACTCTGCTGCATCCCAGATTGGCTGTCTATTTTCTGCTGGGTTTTTTGTTTCAAATGCTATGTTTGCTTTAGTGTGGGTTTTGCTTTCCCCTTGGTTGTTGGATCTTTTGGTTTCTCCTCTAATTAAAGGGAAAAATAGAGAGGAGATTCAATCTGAGTTGCTGTGTAGCACGGGCTGCACAGATTCCAGAAATACATGCCATGTCTCCACATATTTTTGCAATAAAGTTTAAGGAGAATGCTGTATGTTTAAGGTATTTCTAAGGCCTGGACTCTCAGCAGAGAAACAGCTTGGAAAAGATTATTACCAAAAGAACTGGGTCAGCCTGGAGTGAATTAGAGTTCACAGATACCGAGGCATTTATTCCCTTACAGAATTACTGTACTTCAGCCTGTGCAGTGACAGTTACAGAGTGCTGAGCATAAATATTTATGCATATGTACAAAGTTCTATCTGGTATCCACAACTTGGGAAACATCCACATTTTTCTACTTCTAGCACAGAAAATTAGGAACTGTGTGCCTGCACTCACTGACTATCAGGCCAGTAGCATAAGAAAATGAGGTGTTTATTTAGCCAATAATAAGCACCTAAAAAGAGTTTTCTGGATTCTCTTCAAGCACTTTTGAGCTGGCACAGATTAGTTCAGCATTGCTAAACCAGAAGGTCCCCGTGGTGATTAAAGGTGAGGCCTTGACCTGTCTGACCTGTTTGCTTTGTGGCAGCTCTGTCTGCGAGGGCAGCCAGGCTTGTGTCACCTCTGTGTCCTTGTGATGGGGACAGGGAGCCAAACCTGCCTGATGAACTGCTGAGAGCCCAGGGACAGAATATTCCTGGACTCCTTACAGGCTTTAGGAGGCTGGGGTTGCTCCATGTGCAGCTGTTCCAGGTGTGCTGAGACACCGAGGCATCGCTCCTGTTTTCAGCACTCACTAGTTAACAGCAATTAGCTGATGAGGAACTGGAGTTCATTTGGAAAACATGTTTGTGCATACTCACATGGAGACATAAACTGTGTTATTCCAGGATGTAAACACACCTAAGCAAATGTGTTTGGTGTCCCCACTGCCAACAATAGAATTGTTAATATCAATTCATGACTGAAGTTCTGTTTGTGCACTGACTTAACACTGTTTGAATTAGAACTTGACATATTCTCTCATTCTGTGGATGTGTGTCCCTAATAATCCCCATTGAAATCAGAGCCTTATTTAGGCAAATTTAACCACAGCCTCCATTTAAATATTTCACATGCACCTGGTAGTGTTATTTTTTTTCCAAAAAGTTGTAATTTCATTACAAAAGGAAGCCTTTCTTCTCCTGTGCCTGTAGCTGAATTCTCATTTGTCTATAGTGTAAACTTCAACTTATTTTTATCCCTTTCTATAGGTGATTTTACCCTGAGTTGACACTGGGTTCATGTAAATTGTGACTCTATCTTGAAATGCCAACAGGTGTATTACATTTTTTTTCATGTGTTTGTTTCAAAAGGCAGCGATGGTGTGGAGCAGTGGCAGTGGTGGCCAGGCAGGAGGAGAAGGGTTTGGAGCCTGGTGGGGTGAGGAACATCCCCTGGGAGCAGGGATGGGGCCGCATCCCAAGCGCTGCCTCTGCAGCTGCTCGCTGCTCAATCAAAGAGCACAAGTTACACAGAGCCGTCACTTGATTTTTTTTTGATTTTTCAGTGGCTGCCAAGAGCTACATAAGCCCCTGAACTATGTCAGAACTGGAGGGAGAACAAAGGTGCCCTGAGTTTGCCTTTCCCTCCTGCCCTGCTGCCTCCTCTGCACCCGGGAGCTCTGTGAGCCTCTGTGGGTCACTGCAGGGGTGTGTGGTCACATAGATGAAAACATACATGTTTCAAAACTAAAAACCCCCGGTTTTCAGCTCCATGCTTCAGGAAGCAAGACTGCTGCGTTGCCTTGGTGTAAGTACTAGACTGTAGAAACTTCTCAGAAGGAAGGATGAGTTTCCTTGGGTGGCCCCACCCTCCCCTCTGAATAAAACTGGATATACTCTCTGGGATCCAGAGGTGGGATGGAAAACGTATGATGTGAGTAGGCTCAAAATTGAATTAATTAGAAACTCTTACAATTTTTAGTCACTTGAAACGAGGTCAATTTCAAATCAATTGCTTTGCAAGATGAAACACACTGACTTGAAAATGGGCTTTTGTGGTAGTACATCACAGCACTTACCAAATTAACAAAGGGCTGAGCCAGCAGGTAACGAGGTACTCAGCTGGGGCTGAGCTTTCTTCCAAGGGCAGGTATTATTTTTAAGTCTAATAACTACCCTCGTGGAAAAAGCAAATGATTTTTTTAAAACCGTCAGGAAAGGTTCAATGTGAAAAACAGTGATTGCAGGACTCGGGGAGGATTATGGTAATTTATTACAATTAATTCAATGCAAAACAGATTATAGATCACTGTGCTTCACCATCTTGTGGAAAATCTAGCATTCAAAATGTAGCATAATCAGATTTTGATTTATGCAAACTCTCTCTAGGAGACACTACGCTGGTCTCTTGTTTTGCAGCGATGGGAAACCGATGCTTCCCTGAGGATGT
>NC_031778.1:24468868-24469384 GCF_001522545.3 Parus major | reverse complement strand
GAGCCCGGGGCTGTGCTCAGCAGCCGCTGCTGGGCACGGGGAAGTTCTCGCCTTCTCCAGCTCGCTGCTTTCCAGCGGCAGCTCGGGGGCCGAGGGCAGAGCAGCGCTGCCCCGAGTCCCCTGCTCTGCTCCCCACTCCCTGCTCGTGCCCCTCCCTGCGGCTCTGCAGGGCAAGAGACTGAAGAACTCGGGACACTGCTCTGATCTCGGCTGCCTCAGATCTCCCACTTCACACACACAGACAGGACAGACAGACAGACACACACACACACACACACACACACATACAGGTGTGTCACACACACACACACATACAGGTGTGTCACACACACACACACACACACACAGGTGTGTCACACACACATACAGGTGTCACACACACACACACACACACACACTTCTGCTCCCTCCAGTCCTCCCCCAGCAGGAACACATGCAAGGCTCGCGGTGCCATTTGGGGGTGCTGGAAGGAGCGCACGGTGTCGGTGCCCTGGGGGTGTGTCCGGAGCCCCGGGT
>NC_031778.1:24466348-24467030 GCF_001522545.3 Parus major | reverse complement strand
GTGTCCCGGAGAGGGGAGCCGGGGCTCAAGGACTCGGGCTCTGCACAAGGGGTATCAGCAATGTGCATTTCCCGTCACCGCCGCTGCAGTCCCCGCTCGTTTCAGGGGTGTGGAACAGGTGCTGTGTGACACCAGCTCTGCCTGTTCTCAAACACAGCATGAACCGCTGTGCCCCCGCCTGGCTGGGACCTGCGATCCTCAGCCTTTGTGCCGTGCCGAGGGAACTTACAAACGCTAATATGAAGTAATGAATGCTGATTAATAATGAGGCTTTAAGCTATTAAAAGGGTTTGTTCTGATGAGAAGCAGTCACCACACTGCTGACTTCCCTTTGGCTGTTAAAAGGTTTATGGTTATTGAATTATTTGTAACATAATGATAGATAACTTTATATATTTATTGTTTATGGGCTACTAATTTCTACCCTTTGTTGATCGTGTTGAATACGTGTTTCTTCTGTGTGTTTCTAGGCACAGCTGGGGGAGCAGGGCTGGCGCTGGGGTTTCACTCGGAGCTCCCAGGTTTCCCGGAGGCGTTTCCTGCGCTCGGGTGTCCGCAGGGTGTTCTGCTGCTCCAGCCCCGTAACATCCCGTGTGCGCTCCCAGCCGTGCTGCCCGCAGAGCTGGACCAGAGCTGTGCCGGGAGCTGCCGGCTCTTTGTCAGCCTCGCTGGGCAGCAAAGC
>NC_031778.1:24389566-24465737 GCF_001522545.3 Parus major | reverse complement strand
CTGCTCCTGCCAACATCTGCTCCTGTCCACCTCTGCTCCTGCCCGACGCAGCACCGTGCCGGGCTATCAATGCTGCCAGTGCTGCCAGCGCATTGCCCAGCCCAGGAGTGCTCCCAGGGACAGGGACAGCGACAGGGACAGCCCAGCCCAGGAGCGCTCCCAGGGACAGGGACAGCCCAGCCCAGGAGCGCTCCCAGGGACAGGGACAGCCCAGCCCAGGAGTGCTCCCAGGGACAGGGACAGCGACAGGGACAGCCCAGCCCAGGAGTGCTCCCAGGGACAGGGACAGGGACAGCCCAGCCCAGGAGTGCTCCCAGGAACAGGAACAGGGACAGGGACAGCCCAGTCCAGGAGCACTCCCAGGGACAGGGACAGCCCAGGAGCGCTCCCAGGGACAGGGACAGTGACAGGGACAGCCCAGGAGTGCTCCCAGGGACAGGGACAGCCCAGCCCAGGAGCGCTCCCAGGGACAGGGACAGGGACAGCCCAGGCCGGGTTCGTGCGCAGGGTGGCCCCAGCCCGGGCACAGCCTCCCAGGGCTCTCAGAGCAGCTGCCTTCGGGAGGTTTGCAGCTGCTGCATTCGGCCTGGGGAGCTGCAGTAACTGCCTTTGGAAAAGAAAATCATTGTGTGTATTCTGTCCTTGCTCTCAGCCACGCTAGTTCCCTAATATGTTTAGGAACTGGCATTTATGTTTCTCCATTTATGTTTCACCAAACTGGCTGGCATTTCTGAGCCCGCTTGGGTAACAACCGAGAGTAAACATGTCTTTTAAAATGTTTTTTTTCTTTTTTAAACTTAGATCAGTGTCTGCTCTCAGTTGCACTTGAATTGACAAGTTCCAGGTTTGATTCCTAAGGGAAGTAGGTGCATTAACTCGTGTCCTCAGCCCATCACCTTCCCCGACAGCCGCAGGGGAAGGTTTTCAAGAGGAAGGTACTTGATGTTTCTCAGCTGGAAAATGCCAGCCAGTGGCTTCGTCTGGATCGATTAACGAGGTTTGTCCTGTTGCCAGGGCTCATTTTTATTATCCAGACTTCCCTTCTGGGAATAGCCTAAATAGATGGAATCAGTGCTTCTGCCTTAAGTGTGTGGCAGTTGGGATTTGAGGTTGTTTCTTCACCAAGCCCCCCTCCCTCACTTTCTGATTTACAGGTTTGTAAGGAACTAACACTTTTATAGAGACAAGGATTTGTGCTATAGTTCATGAGGACAGTGAATGTGAACTCAGAACCTTCTACACGGGTTACACAATCAGCAGTTATCAAGTACAGAAATTGAATTCTTTTCTTTTCTTGGCAGATGTGCCTTTGGCAGGGGGCTCAGCCTGGAGAAAAGGAGGCTCAGAGAGGACCTTCTCATTCTCCACAACTCCCTGACAGGAGGGTGCAGCCAGGTGGGGGCCAGCATGAGAGGAAACTGATATTTCTGATATTTAGAAATATTACGTACTTTGTTTGTATCAGTCTTTTAAAATGATCTTGTGTAATTACTCAGTGGTGACTGCTAGTATTTCAGTAGGGGTTTTTGTCCTCTTACAAGAGTTCTCATCTCTCCTCAGTCCTGCACAGACATCCCCAGGCTGGTGAGCGAGCTCTGGGCCTCTGCAGCACAACCCTGACACCCCAGTCCAGAGCAGGGGTTTCTCTCACCATACAGTCTGCGCTTTCTGACATGGATGCTTCCTTTCACACACGGCTGGGCAGGCAATTTCTGAGCTGATCACCATAGAAACCTGCAGATCCATCACTTGGTCCGACCGTTCCCATGCTGTAGCTGGGAGCTGGCATCAGAAAATGCAAATAAGGGGCGGGAGAGAAGCTTGGTGGAAGTGGTGCCTTTCTTCTTTATTTTAGCAAAGCTGATTTTTATTCTAAGCTGCCCCTATTCTTGTTTAACCCAAACTCAGGCTTTCTCCTTAACAATATTTTTGTGGAGCTTCCCTGAGCAGCTGTGCTGTCCCTGCTGCCTGTCTGGGATGGGGCTTTTGTCACACACCTCAATGTGGGAGTTTTGGTGTTTCCTACATCTGATCAGACCCCAGTGGGGTCTTTCTCAGTACCCTGAAGTGTCCTGAGCCATAGCTTGTCTCAATTGGTTGTGCAGGATCTCAGGTAATTCTATTACTGATCAATAATTTCTTCAGTGCCGTATTATTGACAGCTAAAACATGAATGATTCCCAGGAATACTGGAAAAGGGGTTGATTACCTTAAAAAATGAGAAGATGAGGAAAGGCTGATTTACACTTGCATAGACTGGATAAATAGCCACAGTTCCTGCCATTACAGCTGGCCTGCACATGAACACTGAGAGTGTTTTAATTGCAGCTGACCCTGGATGCTCCGAGCTTCCCACGGCAGCCAGGGCTGTGCTCAGCGTGGCTCTTGGAGCCAGGAGGGGCTGACAGCAGGATCAGGCTGCTGCTGCTGCAGGAAAACAGCAGGAATGTACAGCAGGAGGAGAGGGAGGGTTGCTCTAGAGATCAGAAATGCAACAGATGAGGCAGCCCCCACTGAGGATCCCTGGCAGTGTTCAAGGCCAGGCTGGACAGGGCTTGGAGCACCCTGGGATAGTGGAAGGTGTCCCTGCCCATGGCAGGGGTGGGATGGAATGGGCTTTAAGGTCCCTTCCAACCCAAACCATCCTGAGATTCTGTGATTAAGAAGTGTACCCAGCAGTTTTCAGTCACTCACAAAACCAACAACCAACCACGGCTGTTGTTCTGGCTTTGTGTCTGGCAGGTGGTGGGAGTTCAGAGTACGCCTAATTATGGTAACTCTGAGACTTGTTTCTGGGATTATGTAGCAAATCAGCCTGGAAAAAGCTGGAATAGGAAAAAGACATGACTCTTCAGTCTGCCTGTAAGTCCTAACAGCAGTAGGGTAAACAGCCAAGAAAAATATACTCTCATAGCTTGTTTACTTTTGCCTGTAATGCTCCTGGCTGAGCATTTCCAATTGGGCTTTACAGACCTCAGTCGGTCTCACAGGGGATCTGAATAAAAATAGATCCTAAATGATATCATGGTAAAGCAAAGAGAAATCATAAAGAGGGGAATGAGAACGTTGCCAGTCTGCCATGCAAGCAGGACCTGGCATTCTCTGTGCCACCAACAGCCCCACGAGCTGGAGCCTCGAGCTGGACTGAAGGGCTCCACTCAGGCTTGTGCCTGGAGCAGTGTGTGAGGCCACACAGGTCAGCCCAAGGGGTCTGTTCCAGAGCTTGGTTTAGGTGGGATTTTATTTAGGTGGGAAGAACAAACACTTTCCAGGTACTCTGTGCAAGGCTGCTCTGCACAGCAGGGTCTGGAGGAAGGTCTGTGACCAAAGGCCCCTGGCAGGTCAGTCCTGTTTGAGCTGGCTGTGGCCATAGGAAATTCCCAAACAAGATCCCTCACCCAGCACATGGAGAAGCTGCTCCCAGGGATGGGTGGCTTTCTGTAGTTCCAAGAAACACAACACTCATTATGAAGAAAAACTCCTGGTCACAGCTAACTAAGTTGAAATTTGCTGGCTAGAGGTGATGTGCAGGGGGTTGTGCTGCCTTTTCATTTATCTTTGTAACAGGAAAAACAGCTAAGAGAGTAAAAGTCAAATGTGTAGATCTGGGTTCTGTTCAGGAATCAGTTTCCCCCTGTGCCAGGGGGATCAGATGTTGTCCCAAGATCTCGTTTGCTGTGTCAGCTTCACTGTTGCAGGCTTTAAACAGGGACTGTGTCAGCCTGGGCCTCACTCATTTACTTTGGGTCAAGGTAAAGTCCAGGATCAGAGAAATGTTCTGAAAGAAGAAATCTGGCTGGTTTTCCTCCCATGTGTTGCTCATGCTTTGACTTACAACCACGGCAGCTTTTCAGAGATTCTGCGAAGTGCTTGTGTGAGATGAGGAGCTCTAAATTTAGTTGCAGAGTGCTTGGTTCAGCGCTGGCGGTGCTGAGCGAGCCCGGGGGTGTGTGACTTGGCCGGGGTGTGCAGGAAGGAAGGGCGGCTCCACCGGAGCTTTCCTGTCCTGCTGCGGGTGCCGAGCTCCGCTGCTGCTCTGCACTCGGCTGCCGGGGTCACCAACGATGGCTGCACATCACATGGGGCACATCTGCCATCGCTACACAGCGAGGCTTTCCCTTTCCAGGAGAGCTGCTTTCCCAAAGGAGGAGGGATGGAAATGAGGCCCTGGGGATTTGTTTTGGCTTCTCTTCTGATTTATTGCAGAATGTACAGCAAATGAATAACCTGTCTGGCTGGACTCTCCCCGGTTTCCATCTCCCTTTACAGGATTGCTGTGCCCTTTTGCTGTGCCACAGCCTGCCTTTGTAGAGGCCAGGTCTCACAGGCTCTTTTCATATTTACACATCTGTTGTGAGTGGCCACGTGGGACAAAGCACAGGGGCTGCTGCAGGAGTACACCTGATGTGGGGATGTGGATCTGCTCCAGGATCAGCTGCTCTGGGGGACGTGGCACCTCCTCTGCTCGAGTGTCACACAGGTGAGCACCTCTGGTCCCTCCAGCGGAGCTGCTCTGTGACCTCTCCGATCCTTCCCAGCAGAGCACAGCTCTGCAGGGGCTCTGGGCTCAGCCACAGGGCTCCCAGGGGCCAGGGACAGTGAGCCCCTCTCAGGACAGCTGTTTGTGACTGCCCCAGGGCAGGGCTGTCCTGCTGTGGAGACCCAGCTGCAGAGCTCAGTGTGATGGGTTATTAATACTACACCCTGTTGGGATGAAGTAGCTGTGCACCTCTGTGGCTGCACCGAGAGAGAACTGGAGTGTGTGGAGCTGCTGGGGTTAAACACAGAACGATGCCACAGGAGCGGTGAGCTGATTGTTCTGCTGCAGTGCACGGGGAGGCTCTGCCAGAGCAGCCGAACCAGGAGCGGCGTCTGTGCGCTTTGTTTGTGACTGACACCTCTGCGATGAATGATTGTCATCTGCTATAAACGCTGACTTGTGCTCAGTCACCACATCAAACCAGTGAACTCATGAGAATCACATGGCAGAGCACATCACTGGTGCTCTGTGTGACCTCTGCAGCTGCCCCTGAGCTCCCGAGGCTCCCCAGCCCGGCTCTTCCTCACCCCGGAACGCTGCCCAGCACCCTCCAAAGGGCTTCTTCTTAACTCAGCCTGACTGAAACTGCAAAGAGCCACAAGCAGGGCAGTTCCCACACGGGAGCAGATTAAAGCTGACAGTTGGGAAGGGAGAGGAGCTGTTGGGTGGAAGTGATGGGGAGAGGTGCGAGGGCCAGGAGTTCTCACCCGGTGAGCCTAGCAGGAGCTTTCTGACTCAAAATGCTTCCAGTGGCTGGAGGGGGTATCAAAGAAAGGAGAGCCGTGACACAGATCAGCTTTCCAGTCACCATTTTTGCCTTCCCGGTGCAAATGGCCCCTTTGTAGGCTGGCAGGGACTGGGGTTTGGACACCTGGAAGTGGGTGAGTCTTGAGGGTTTGGGGCATCTTGTGGGGCTCTGGCATTCTTTCTCTGCCAGCCTTCAGATGGGCTGTCCCTGCAGCTGCCATGAGCCCGCTGCAGTTCAGATACAGCTTCAGCTGATCCATATGGACCTCAGGGTGAATTTCCAGATGTCCTCGTGATATTTGTGCTCCTGGTTTACTGATGATATGCAAGAAAATACTCAGTGCTCAGTTTCTATTTTGCAGCTCTAAAATCAACACTACAGGATTCAACCTCTCCTTGTATTTTCCTTTAGATAATTTTTTCATGACCCTACTGCTTTTTTCTGTCTACCATTAGAGATCTTTTAGTTAAAATAAATTATTGAAAACATAACTGTCAGAATCAATTCCTGGAAACATGCTTTGATTTGGGGAATCTGAAGAAGGGTTTTAAAACCAAAACTCTATTTGAATGTTCCCCATCAGCTCCAGCTTTTCCTGCCTGAGCATCACAGACAGGACAATGCCACAAGCCACCCAGCCCATAACTTCCCCCTCCCTCCCAATACTGCTTTTTTAAATTTTCTGTTTGCAGCTGGCCAGTGGAAGATGAAGATGAGGCAGCACTTCTGCTGATGGGCCATATGGAAAAGGCTTTTGCAGGGTAGAGCTAAGGAATCTAAACAGCTCTACAGAGATCCTGCAACTTTCCCTCTTCCCTGGCAGTTACATCTGGAAAATAAATAAATAGAACACCCTCTGCTCCATTAGGTTGTGCCTGTTCTCTGCCTGGGGGTGATCCCAAGGAGCGTGGAGCCCCTGCCATCCTCTGGGCTGGGGGTGGCTCCTGCTGATGCTGGGTGGTAGCCCTGGGTGTGCTGGCTCACCTCCAAGCCTGCTGGACTAACACTGCTGATCAAAGCAGCATGTGGTGTGACGGGTGTGGACTCGGGCATTTTCAGATCTCATTTAATTTCTGAGGCTTAATGGGATTTGTCAGGCCAAGCCACTTTCACCGAGCTGAGTGACAGTCACGGATGATAGAGAGAAGGGCTCATTAGAGCAGCAAATTCAGAATTATGCATAAAGCGGCAATAACCGGTCCCTTCAAATTCCCTTGGCGCTTTGACACCAAACAGTTCTCCTAATTGAATGTCGGAAGGGAGCATTTTTGCTCATCTTTCCAAGCAGAAAATGATCAAATGCCCACCAGCCAAGGCTGGGCAATTATTTTCTAGACCCCACTAATGCAAGAGCTCTCTCCCAGTGCAAGGACGGAGTGTGGATTGCTCCGACAGCCTTCACTCCTGCTGGCTGGGGGTGTCAGGTCTGTGTTTTCCTCAGCCTGACTGAAGGCTTTGGAAGGCTGTTACAGAAAATGAGACACTGCTGATGATGCTCCTGGCTCTCAGAAGTGCCCAGGAGTGTGCAGACCACAGGAAATGCCATGCCATGGTCTGTCAGAGTGGGAAGCACTCCCCTGGTGTTCAGTAGGCTCTTGGGCTGGGATTCATCATCACCTGCAGTTACAGGGGGGGTTACATCCATGTCAGGCTCCTTCTCACTCCTGGTTTTAATAGTGAAAATCTTCAAGGTTAGTGTTTTACACACTGATTCCATACACTGTGCTAGGTCCCTGAAACAGGTAGAAGATACATTTTAGTTGCCCAAATGTCTGTTCATGCCTCATGCTCACGGTTACAGACCCACAGCTCTCCCCAGAGAATGAAATATCTGCTCGTTAAAGGCCAAGCAGTGTCTGCACTCTTTGTTGTCAGGGATTGCCCCTGCTCCCGAGAACTCTCTGCACCTCCTTGGTCACTAAATTTTCTGCAGTAATGGAAAAAGGATTTGCCTCTTGATAGAGGTGGGAGTTTAATGTCTTCTTCCATCATTTCTGGTTTTCACTGGACAGGAATGGGAGAAAGAATTTTTGTATTTAAGCCCACCTGGCATTTCCAGCCCCTCTGCTTTTGTCACCTCAGGCATTCTGGCTATAAGGCTGGGAGCAACGTGCCTGATGTAAACAAAGACCAATGGATGCTGATAAACTTCTTTACAAGGCAGACTGTGAGGCAGCTGGACCAAAAAGTCCTGTTTAGAATTTGGTCAGGCAGTCATGATGCTTGATTTGATTAGCTCCAGAGTAATCACAAAATAAAGGATTCTGTCTGTTTATTTCCATTTTTAAGTCAGACTGTTTGGCTTGCAGCACCTCTTCTAATTTTTCATAATTTTCAACAAATGCAAACTAACATTAGAATAGAAAGAATGCAACCTGTCACCACAAATCTCTTAAAATCAGATCTGTGGTTCATTTTGGTTGAAGAACTCTCCCCTGAGATTTATTTGTCAGTCCCTTTCATAAGCTGGAGATGTGCCTATGAAAGGTGTACTTATGTGTAAGACTGTCTGTCAGGTCTTTGATGGCAATTTGACTGAAGTTTGTTGATTCAGAGAGCTAATAAATAGTTCACAATTATTCTACAAGATCTGCATGACATGTCATTAACCAAACCAAAGAGAAAGGTGGGAGCTGGAGCTCCACTTCTGTTGTTTGAAAGGCTAAAACCAAGGAATACCAACAATAATAGCAACTTTTGTTGAAGCACGGTTCTTTTTGCTTAAATATTTGTTGCTATGATGCTTATTTTCTAAAAAAACCTTCATCTTCACCAATATGACAAATATTTGTTGGGCATTGGGTGAGCTGGATCATTTCCCAGTGTATTTGGAAATAGTGAGAAATGCTTGAAACTTCCTGTGATGATCTGAACTTACTCTTGACTCCTCTTTCTTTCGAGTAGCTCTTTTGTCATGTTCCACTGCTGCTCAAAGCCTGGAAGTTCACAAATAACATGTTCTGTCTGGAACTCTGCAGTTTCCCACGTGGAGGAGGCTGCTGATTAAGCTGACGGTGCTTGTCCCAGCCCTAAAGGCACAGCTGGCAGAGAGACACGGTCAGTGGCCAGGCATTTATTTGGGTGACATTAAATGGTTCCATGTCACTCCCCACGCTGGGATGTGGCACCTGAAGTGCTCTGGTGCCTGCTGCTCACAGAGATAGGAAGAATATGTGCATTTCTAATTTTTATTTCTTTCTATGTCGGTGTAGAAACCCAGGTGAAATGGCTTTACAATTCAATGCCATTTTCCTCTTTGTTCCAGTGTTGCAGGATTTGGGTTTTATTTTTGTCTAAGAGAGTTTGGGAAGGCAGTGACTGCACAGTAATTAGAGACCCCATTTGGCTGCATTTAGACAGTTTGGAGGATGTAATTAGCTCCCGAGCCAGAATAAAGAGGTACATCTCCTACTGTATTTCATTAAAAATGTGACTTGGTCACTGCTCAGTTTTGGGGTTTAATCTGAGGTTGTCTGCATATTGCAATTTGAGTATCTACAGGATGTGTGTGTGCTATCCTGTCCTCCCAGCCCATTCCCGTAAACATTTTTAAATCTCAGTTTTTCCTTCTGACAGTCACACCACAAATGTTCTCTAGGAACTGCGGGTGCCAGGATCAGCTTGGGTGGCATCCTGGGGACACCCAGGTGTGGCTGTTGGGTTTCCAAATTCTCCTTGACAAAGTCAGTGGGAACAGAACTGACAAAAGCTGAGTCCCTCAGAACATCCTTTCTGTGTTTTATTTCCAGTCCTGGTTAACTGGGACTCTTGTACATTAGACAGCACTCAGAAACATGCCAGAAGAAAATATAAAAATCCAACAAACTCTTCTCTTATTAGTGATTCTTTCTGCATCTTCTCTAACTCTGGGACTCCTGCCCAGCTCAGCCCCTCACCAGCCCTCTGCAGTGTGAGCCCAGCGTCACTTTTCCATGTCCCAGTGGGGATGTTTCCACTGGACTTCAGACACAAACAGGAAAACCTTCCTTCCGGCCACAGTAAACAACATTACCTCATCTCTGATACTATTCTTCTCCACGGTGGTTTATTGTAATGGGATGTTGGACACAATGGCAGAGGGTCAGGAGCTCACTCCAAGGTCTGTGAGCCCTGGAGAACAAGGAGTATCCACCCTGTCCCTGCACTGCAGGTTAAGAACCCGGCCAGAGAACCCGCAGGCTGTAAGAGTGAAGTATTGAGCCTGGCAGAGAGGGTTCATCCTCTTTAAAGGAATGCCAGTAGGGGATGAATGCTCTCTGTGCTCCCAGCAAGATTCCCTCCAGCGCCAGTGAGGGACCAGAGTTGCTGCTGCAGATCCAGTTCCCTGGAAAACAGCGGGAAGCACAGGAGGAACGGGCTGGGCTGGAGAGCAGCGGTCAGGCTGGGGGAGATTTACCCTGGCACTGCTCACTGCTGCCAGCCAAATCCTGCTGCTGGAACACAAACCTCAGCTGAGTGCAGAGATTTCTGTTCCATGAGAGACACTGCAGTCTAAGAAAGACGTGTTTAGTTGTTCCTAAAATGTTTGAAAGGCTATAAAAGTCTCTAGATGATACTGCCATTTCAAAATGCACTGTGAATGACAAAAAGAGCCCAGGGAGGTTGGTTTATTGTGCTCAAAGCTCTCCTGAAAAATCTTCCACTTTAAACATAATAAACCCCAAGCACTTCTGAATAAAACATGGGTATATAAGGCAGAAGGATGTATAAGTTTGCTAATATTCCTGTTTACTGTATAACAAAGTATATGCTCCTATAAGAAAATTCCTACCTCAGTACAAGAGGGATCTGATGGAGAACAACATAAAAGAATAATACATTGACAGAGGATTATTTTTATTAGAAATAACAATTTAAGAAAATTATTATCCCTTTTATGAAATTAAAAATTCTTGTAGCACTTCTCAAATTAAAATGTATTTTTTGTTAAAGAGTATTTTAATAGAAATTTTGTCTGTTTCGAACTTTAAAAAATTAAGCTGTAATATTTCTAGTAGCCCATTTCCAAAATTTAAAATCAAACATGCTTTTTTCATTAGAAAAGTTCATTTCTGGTGGTGAAACAGCATTAAATTTATCTAAAATATCTCACACTTCCCATGAAACCTCAAAACTGTAATCACAGTTTGAAAATTCATGGGTTCTTAAAAACATTCCAAAAATGAAACATTCTGTGGCTGATTTTTATCAAGCTAAATGTCTATTCCTGTCACAAGAATTCCAAAGCATAACTAGTACAAAAGCGTGGTGGTTTTTGGGTTTTTTGTAGCATCATTTAATTTAAATGGTGTTGACTTAAAATCCTGCTGAGAAAGATTCTGATTGATTCTGGCCCTTTGACTTTGTAACAGAAACAATCCCGGGATGGATGAGGATGAAGCGCACGTGAGAAATGGAGTAACATACATTGTGGTTGTTTCTGGAGGGTTCATTCATTTACATGTAAAGGAAAATTCTGTCAGGTTTATTGTAAATACTGTTGTAAATAATTTTAATGTTATTGGAAATAATTCTTGCTGAACAGCCCTTGGTTTATGGCTGTGCTTTCTTCTTCAGACACAAAGGAAATTATTATGAACACAAAGTCTTAAATTTCTTTTATGAAGACAGGTGTTGTTGATTTATCTGCAATTCCCCATGAAATACTGGCTCGTGGTTCAAATTGAACCTAACATTATTTAGGACTAAGAACAGTTTAGAAATTTCTTGAAACTGAAGAGCCTAATAGGCACAGACAAAGCAATATGCAAAGCAGGGAAAACGCATTGGGAAGCAATTGCAAATCAAATTATTTCAAGAAAACAACAAAATGCTGCTGGCAACACTTTGTGTTGCCAGAGATGACAGGAGAACTGCACAGAGCTTTAAAATGGGCAAGCGAGCAGGAATGTGGCCTGCAGGGATGTGTCAGGGCTGTGCAGAGGAAGGAGAGAAAGAGTGGACACAGAGCACCTTGGCTGCAGTCACCTGGCAGAAACACCTGAAAAGCACCAAAGACCCTTCACAGCTACGGGCATGGCAGAGAAGAGGGGGCTTATTGGGAGAATGGGGGGTAGAATCGAGAGTAAGCCAAGAACAGAATAAAGGAAGGCCTGTGGGTTACACACAGTTATCAGGTGTTGTACTGAACTTGGGCAAATGGTCAAGCTACTCTAAACATCTCCAAATGCACTGAGGATAACACTTGGACTGGGGCAGAGTATTTGGAAGGTTAAATATATTTGAAATAAAGGACAAAATTCCTAACAGTGATGTCAGTGTATAAAAGCCTATTCCAGACAGATTCATTCTCCCACAAGTGCTCGTTGACAGTCCCAGATTTGAGCCGTGCACACCCTGCACCTGTGTGTCTGCACGTTTGACTTCTCACTAATTCTTGAGCAATTGCTCCAGCAGAGTCTTCCCTCTCCACTCTTTGCTCCTATTTCTGTGGGGTTGATGCCAGGGCAGAGCTGGGTGGGTGACAGGTGGGTGACGGGTGGGTCAGTGGGTGACAGGTGGGTGACGGGTGGGTCAGTGGGTGACAGGTGGATCAGTGGGTGACAGGTGGGTGGCGGGTGGGTCAGTGGGTGACAGGAGGGTGAGAGGTGCGATCACTGGGGACAGGAGGGTGAGAGGTGGGATCAGTGGGTGAGAGGTGGATCAGTGGGTGACAGGAGGGTGAGAGGTGGATCAGTGGGTGACAGGAGGGTGAGAGGTGGATCAGTGGGTGACAGGAGGGTGACAGAGGGTGCAGCACGCCCTGCCCTTGGCCAGCCCTGTGCAGTGTTGAGCTCCCGGAGCCAGGTGTGGCTGGGGAAGGCAGCAGGACAGCAGCGTGTGCTGCACCATGAGGGGAGGGGACAGCGATGCCAGCCAGCCCAGGACTGCCAGCTCCTTGGGAAGTGCCTCGGGGGGATCTGCGTGGAGCAGCTTCCCTTGATCACACGTACATGAGTGCATTAGTCTGGCTGACAGTAACAACTCAGAGACCCAAACACTGCACCTCCCTTTCCTCAGTGTGTTTGCCATTCCAAATGAAATGTGAATACCTCAAGATGGGAATGCGCTGCACTCCCACCTGTGCCTGACTCCCACGCCTTTCAGTGTGAGTCTATTCACAGCAACAACAGTATGAAACATCCTTGGAGAATCTGACTCTGGATAGACTTATTCTCGTGTGAACAGTTTGTGGAACCAAAGATTTGGGTTTGGATTAAGTTGAATTAACTAGAGAGTTTGTCTGAGGAGTTTCTAAGGACTAATATTTCATTTCAATGGTTTTCAATGTCATATGTTGATTTTTTTTTTTTTTCAGAGAATGAACGGGAATTAATAAAGATTAAAACTAATATGTTTGAGAGAAAAAAGGTTTTTCTCCTGTTTTTTTGATGAAAGAAAGAGGGTTTATGTGGAGTTTTTGCTGCCCCTGGATATTTCCCTCTCACGCTTGTGCTGGAGCACTGCTATGATGGATGGCTGTCATCCTGCCTAGGAGCAGCAACACCTGCTAAGGACAGGGACTCTAGAGTGTGTATCCATGGGTCAGCTGCTCAATCGCCTTTTTTCACCCTATTTTGCAGTACTTTGTGAGACAGCAAGTAGAAGATAAGGCCTAACCAGCAGAATCTTGCTGATTCTTTGAAGGAAGTCGAGAAGCCACAATAGAGAAGGGCAAAAAAACCAAAATAATTTTGCAGCTGTATCTGGGTGCACTGAAAGAGGAGAGATGGTATGGCCAAGTTCCCGTCGGAAGGGAGGTGCAGGGAATGAGCCACAAAATTAACACAGTGCGGATCATTTTGGCAACAAAGTCTAGGAGGAAAAATTTTTGAGAGATGATGTTTAAGACTAAGGGTGGGAATTAACTAATGCCTGGTGGTAAAAAGGACGTGCAGAAAGAGGAGTCATGGCTGACTGAGAGGTTACAAACTCAGGTCAGGAAAAGGACAGCGGGTGTGAGCCAGGAGCGGGACAGGAGCAGGGACAAAGCAGGAGACTGAGAAGGCTGCGGGAGAAGCAGTGGGATTTGGGGGCCCAGCTGAATGGAGAACAAGTCATTCAACAAAGGAAGTAGAAAAGATGATTAAGATATAAATCAGGATCCTTTGGGGATCTGAGCAAGAAGTAAAACAAAGAGAAGTCAATTCAAGGAAGTAAAGAAATGTGGGAGGCACAGAACAGAGCGGGGCAGCCTGCAATTGCTCCACAACAGAGCACGCCACAGAATTCTCACAGAAACACATTCAAAAAGATATTTCAATTCTTTTATTTCATATTAAGCTGAGAAAGGGTTACCAATATTTCTCAGTTTCATTTTACAATTTTCCCCCCAAATATGCTAAAAGAAGAGAATTGAAGCTGAAGAGCTTTCACTTTGTGCAGGGCACCTGCTCAAGGGTGTGCTGAATGAGACCAAGTGCAGGAAGGTGGATTGCTCAGGATGGTTCTGCACAGTTCTGCTCTCCACCCCTGCAGGAGTCTGTGTTAATGTGTGAAATATTTGGATCATTGACAGGAATGTCACTGGTTACGGAAAGCACAGGGAACGATCTTTCCAGAGCTCAGCTGTAAGCAGAGGTGGGAAACAGAACTTTGCCTCAAGTTCCTGAGGCAGGTTGGAAGAAAGGTACCCACCAAACACTTGGATTTTGTGTTGGATACTTTTCATCAGAGTCTCAGTTCAAGAAAGAGATTAAAATGAAAGCACAAGCACAATCATAAAATGTAACATATCATGCATGTGCAGTAGGCTTTAAAAGCATGAAATGCTTTCCATTTTGAAAAGCCCATTGTGATATCCCAGCATAGGCACTGCAGAAAGAAAATTCTGGAACATGGCTGTGGCAAGGAGGTTAAGGAAACAGACTGGAGGAAGTGCGAGGGTCCCTTATACCAAAAATGTTTGTTTTAGCACTATTAAGATAAGCTTGCAACAATAAAATCAATGATCCTGTGGTGAACTAATGAGGAAAAGTGTGAGAAGATCTGACTAATAAAAAATGGAAATTGCATGCTGTGTGAAAAGCAGTTATCACCTCCAGGTTGTGCAGACTCTACCACTCTATTTATTAGTAGAATACAGTAGCATACCACCACTACAAAAGGCTGCAGTTTACTCCTTTCTAGTCTTCCTCTGCATGAAAGAAAAGTTGAATTTCAGCCTAGCCTTGAGTCCACCTTGTTTTCTGCTCCTCCAAATTGTTAGAGAAGGTGATTTATAAGCAGATTCCCCCATAGGAAATAGAAGAAATGGCTGTAAAAATCTTCCTTCCCCTTCATTTAACCCAGACTTGTTTGTGACTCTTGGCAGGTGCCTGCGCTCAGGAACAGGTATCTCTGTGTAATTAAAATGAGTTAGTTATTTAATAGTATAAGTTTATCAGAGTAAACATGTGTAAAGAACACATCTCATTTGTCATTTACCAGTCATTTCCTCAAGAAGGAAAGTTTTAATAACCAGAGATAAATGCACATAGTTTTTTTTAGCTGACAACGTATGTAGATGCAATTATCTTTGTGAATTTTACATTGCAATATTTAGAGAGCACTGGGAAGCTGAGGCACATTAATGACAATTATTCAGAGGTGTGTTGGTGTCACAGGTGCCTGCGGGACAGTGGCTGGGGCCACACAGCTCAGGTACATGTGAGCAGCAGATCAGCCCTCAGCAATATTTGCTGCTTTCTGGTGACATTTTCACTGGGCAGACAACAGCTCCAGCCTTCGCTCTGGAGCTCATCTTGCCGAGCCCTCAGCGCGCCTGGCCCTCAGCGCGCCACAGAGAGGGGCGGGCCAGCCCCCTGGGGTACTGCGTTCCGATTGGGCCAACGTTCCCGTGCCGCGTGGCGATTGGTCCGGCTTTCCCGCGCTGCAAGGCGATTGGTCCGACTTTCCCGCGCTGCAAGGCGATTGGTCCGACATTCCCGCGCCGCGTGGCGATTGGTCCGACTTTCCCGCGCTGCAAGGCGATTGGTCCGACGTTCCCGCGCTGCGCGGTGATTGGTGCTCTCCGCCGCCTCAGGGAAGATGCGGGGCGGCGCGGGAGCTCAGGCTCTGAGGGGAGCAAAGATGGCGGCTGCTGTGTGTGAGGACGAGTTGCAACACTGCGCTCACCCTGAGCTCCCATGAGCTTGATCTGTTCCCACAGCCCTACAGCCCAGTGCAGTTTGCCCTAAAAAAGCATGGCTGCCCCTCCTGTTCTCCATAAGCAACTTCATTTTCAGCCTGTGTCTTGCTTCAGAGCTAGGCATGCCAGCTCCCAGAGCCACTGAACTGCCACAAAAAGTGAATGAGCTGTGAGGGGTGATATTCCCCTTCAGGTAAATAGAACTTCTATGTGCCCCTGCAGTCTTGACACACCAAAAAGTGACAGGTTTTAATAACACAAGATACCTTGTAGGACTTAAAAGCTGACTAAAATTATCTTAGCAGTCATACTGTATTTCCAGTATCATACAACATGTTTATTGCTTCTACTTCAGAGTGCAATACTTGATGAATTTTAAAATGCATTTATTTAAACATAAGCATGGATGCAGAAAAATTACACATTCTGCTGAGGAACTTCTGATGAATTTCTCAGCTAACTGCACTCTCAACCTACCACAATTTTTGTGTATCCCCTTCTGTAGCATGAATTACTGAGTAAAATATTAAAAAAAAAAAAAAAGTAAATTTGTATATGGTAAATTGAGTAGTGGAGACATGAACTTGCCCATAAGAGTGTAACTCTCCCAGTGTTCTCTTGGAGAGTTTCTGTAAATGAGGTTTTTTCACAGAATCAGGGTAGGGGGTGAGACTGTGAGACTGAGATCAGGCTGCAGGTTTGCTGTAGCTGGCTCTGGGGGAGCTGAGTGTGGTGAGCCATCGGTGGTGTCCTGCAGGCTGCACAGTCAGGAGCTCACAGCTGCAGAGTGGGGAGCAACAGAATTAGTTCTGCAGGTGAACTTGCCAGTCATGAGGACAACTGAATTGTTTGGTCATCATTCATGCTGTGTGCTCTTCCCATGCTTTTCTAGTGCTAGGCACTGCAAAAAGGAGAAACAACTAAGATGTGTAGTTGAAGAAGAAAGAAGGGAAATTCCTCTTTGATGAGTTTTTTATATATAAAAATATGTACATACATATTAAGATGTTCTGCCCTAGCACAGTGTTGTAATGCTTCTGCTGTAAATGCTCCAGAAAACTATCCAAATTTGTAGGAAAAACTACTTAATGATTGCTCGGAAACACAAAAAGCCACAACAATACAGACCATTCTGCAAGTGTAACACCTCTGCATTTGTCAGCCATCTTCAGTGCTTCATTTTATATGTTTGTTGTAGATTTTGCACAGCAAAATGTAAAAGCTGTGCTGGACTATAAACTGTTGTATTTATAACATTATTTAGAACCACTTAGTTACTAAAAGAATATTATCCCCCTCTCAAAACCTCACTTGTTAGAAAGGAATACAATTGCAAAATCTCTATGCAGGGGTTCTAAAATACATGACAAAGATTTTATCCCTTAAGTATGAATGCCTAGATGCAATCTGAATATGTTTCTGGGGAAGTTTTAATTGCACACTGATAACAGGGTGTCTTTGTGGCAACACTCATTCATCGGATCATGATCAAAAAGCAAAAGAGTTGAATTATGTAGAGACCAACTTCCTCCTTGCTGTATTCCCATTGCTGCTTTCAGGTCAATTATGATGTGTTTCTGTGTTCCAGACTTTAGGGGAAGGAGGATGGGGGAGGGAAACAAAATCCTTTGGTAGATTTGACTCATAAGAAATGACTTTTTTTTCACAGAGAGGTCTGGCTCTATTGCTATTCAGAAACCAAACAATACCCAGCTCAGCAGCTGGAATGAACCGGGGGTACTGGATCTGTGCAGAGGGATGTGGGGTCAAGTGTGTCTGAACTGGCCATGCTGATTGTTATTTTCAGCTTTGTGATTGTGGTTCAGTAGCAAAATACGTGCTGAAGTCAAGGAGCATGGCTACCCAAAGACTAGCAAACCCCAGTAATGGCCCACAGAGCATTGGTGAATCTGAGCAACTTATACTTTGTCTTCTTTTTGAGGCTTCTGAACTGTGGGAGATAAGCTGATCTGGTATTTCAGATCCATGGTGAGATACTAAAAAAGCCATTGTTTAGTCTGGCAGCTTTATAAATGGTGGTGGGAATTGTTAACCTGGTTCTCCTGCCTGTGCTGGTAGAATCTGGTGCTGGTACTGAATGCTACCGGATGTCTTGTGGCCTTGGGAATGCAGTTAGGGACAGCTTTTTTGATCTATAAATTTATCATATTCTTAGAGATAAAGTTTTTTCTAAGTTCATTCTATTCTCAAGCCATTTTTGGTGTGATCTATTGTTATCCAGGTTCACAATCTGTTTTAAGCAGCATTACATACCCAAGCATGGGATAGAAGGAATGGGCAGGAGACCTTTTCCTTAAAGCTGGGGATCCCTCCAGCACGCACTGGCCCTGGTCAGTGAGGAGTCAGATCTTTGGCTCATTTGTACCACAGCCCCCAGGCTGTCAGACACTGAGCACCCTTTCATCCTTGTGACTTCAAAGTGCTGCTCAGAACTGGGCAGAAAGAGGCTTTGAGTTAGATCTGTAATTGAAGTGGGTCTGTTGGTCTGCCCTGCCTCATCTTTTCAAAGCGCGTTGTCTGCAACTTAGCAGCAAGCGGATATGTTCAGGTAGAGCACGGTCTCATGGAATTATTGCGGCTCTTTTTAGCTATCTATAAATGCACCTTCCTGGAATTTCATTTGAGAGGTAAATCAAACACTACCTCATCTCCTGTTACACATACTTCAAAAATATTCAGTGCTCTCAAAGCATTGGAAGTGAATTGTGTTATTACAAAGTTGGCCTTAGCGTTTCTGACGTGGCCCTGCAGATTTGATCCTCTTTATTCGGAGGAGCTGATCCGTGATCAAAAAGCCAAATGTGGAGCTGTGTTCTGGTACAGGTACCTTGCTGCCAATGGATTGTCAGAGTTCAGAGCACGATCTGCTTTGGTGTGAGTTCAAAGTTCTGTTGGCACAAGTCCTGCTGCATAGAAGAGCAGCAGTGATTCGAGGTGAGGTGTCAGGGGTTTGGCCCCGCAGTCAGCCCGGTGTGTGCTGGGGATCTGGGACCACACCAGTGTCCCCACCATGGGCCCTCACACATAGGGCAGGCAAGGCACACGAGGGCTCCTGTTCAAATCATGAGCACTGGCCAGCTGTGTGAGTGCTGCAGGCTGTGATATTCTGCTGGAAATAGTGTTTCTATATAAGCTGATAAAAATGTAAGGCAGCCTTGCTGTCTGAGGTGGAAGTGAGGTGTGTGAAGGTCTGGGTTCTGTCTCACTGGGAGCAGCCCCTCTTGGGTTTCATCTGTGAGATTCCTGAATAATATATAACAGAGGAAAATTGCAATTAAAAATAATCAGGGTTGATCTTGAAGGTGGTAGGAATGAAAGTGTCTTAGTATGCCACAGGATTTGGGTTCTTTAAAAACCCTGTAAAATAACATTTTTGGAATTTCAGCTGCCTGCTAGGGATACTGTTAACCCCCGCCACACACTGGCTAGAGTCAGTGGCTATTGAATATCAACCATCAGCTGCAGGAGGCTTGAGGTCTATCAAAGTATTCAAGAATTCCTGAAGCTGACAGTGAAGGAAAAAAAAGGAGAAAAGATAATCTGGGATCTCTTACTTAGAGTAAATTGGGAAAAGCACACATCTCACTGAGAAGCCAGGAAGCACATATATGTTCTTGCTGCTGAATTTTCTTAGCATTCCCAGCTCATGGGAAATTCTAAAAAACATTTGACTCCAGATTCAGTTTCCCTCAAGCAAAGAGCACTGCTTTTCTGCCAGATGTGTGGCCAGAGTCACACCAGGAGCTAAGACAGGGGAGTTCCTGCTGGTGATGTTTGCTCTGTGTTGCCACCACAGTCCTGGCTCAGTCCTAAGCCGTGTTGGGCAGGAGCCAGTGGTAGCACCGTGTTCTGGGCAGAAGGGTTTGCTCTGAAAGGGAATGTTTGCACCTTTGCACTGAACCACTTCCTTCTCAAAACCTCAATCTGTGTCTTTTAAGGATTACAAGGTTCCATGTAGGAAAACATAAAGCTTTTGTTTTTCTTTTTACCAGAGGTGTTGTTTTTCCTTTGGAGGCTTTGCAGATCTCTGTGAGACTCCAAGCTCCCTCTGAAAGTTGGAGCTGTTTCACAAGGGTTGCTAAGGTGATGTGGTGGGAAGGAAATGCACTGGTAATTTGCCGTTAAGTTGTTTACAGGGGAATATGAATAAAATTTTACCACCTGAGCAAGGCAAGTGTCTGTGTCTGAGAGTATTCCAAAAAGGCTTCACTAGAGAAGAAAATAACTGTACAAATGCTCAGTTCATCGCCCCCAAGGATGATAAAATGTGATATCTGCAGGGTAGAGGCAGAAACATCTCATGTCACCTTTTCAGCATTTCAACTGGAATGTGAAACATTTTCATTTTGCTCTCTTTTCTTTGATTTTTAAATGTATTTCTATATGTGAATGGTTTGTCAAGTGTTTACTGGGGAATATTTAGTGTTCCAAAGTAGATATTACACTGAGTCATCACAAATAGCTTTACAGCTATGAACAAACCCTGCTGCCCCCGTGCAGCTTTCCTCCCAAGAAAACAAGAAAGCACGACAACTCTTCGGTGGGGGAAAAAATTCTTCTTGAACTCCAAATATCAGGGCTGCCTTATTCCTAGGATATGGTAATTCCACATGGGATACCAGCATGTGCTCAGCATCCTGCCTTTTCCAGTGTTCAGTCTGTCATGTCTTAGAAGGAAATAAAGTTATGGCTCATGGGGGAGGTTTGAAGAACAAATAGTCTTAAAGTGGAGAGCCAATGCAACGAAGGTCTCAGGGGTGTAAATTCTAGAGGGGAGCTGTGGCAGGGAGAGGCTGTTTGCCACTGTGCCATCTCAATTTTACCTGCATTCTTCATTTCCCTCTGCAAAACTGTTATTTTGGGATACTGATGATTAGGTGTGGTCCTTCAGCTGGGCTTTCTGACCCAGCAGAAGATACAGGTGATTTACCTGTCTAGATCTGTTGACTCAACCTGTAAAGAGACTGCTGGAGAATTGTGGATGAATTTCCCCACACATTTAAGGACAAACTTGAGATGTGGCTGGAGCTGTGAGGTTTGCAGCCCTGTGCTCTGACAGACAGCTTGTTAAAGTCAATGGGACTGGTCATGAATGGACTCAGTCTGGGCTCTCATCCAGGTGTGTGATCACAGGGGTTTGGTTTGGAACACAGTGATGGGTTTTACTAACCCAGAAGACCTGGCTCCAAGTAAAAACACTCAAGATAAACACCATGAAATATTTACTGCCTTCTGCAGAGCGAGTCTGAGCCATCAGAATTCAGAAAACCTGTCAGAATTCAGACATTGCTGAATCTCCCGAGTCTGCCCTGCATTTGCCTTAGCTGCAGTCTCTGTAATTAAAATACATTTCCAAATCTTATGATTTTCTCTATTCTATTTCCTTTCATATTGTCTTAATTTGTCTTGCTCTATTACTCTTATTTTCAATACAACTTTGAAAGACAAAAGCATTCCCATGTCTAAACCTTGACTTTCTGGACATCAGATTGATTTCCCCCCATGTTCTGGGCACAGTGGTGATATTTAGAGTTTTAATGAAGAGGTGAAGAAAGGGAAAAATAACTCAGTACTTTTCTGATAAGGAATGCAGATGCTGTGACTTTGCAGGTGAGATATTAATAAACCCTTTACTGAAGCAAAAATAATCCCATTTGTATCTTTTTGTACAAATTCTTACCAAGGAGAGTTGCAAAGAGGGCAAGGGAGAATTTTACAGCTTCTTCTGTTTCTTTATGATTACTAAGATTTCCTTTATGTTCTTCCAAGCAGAAGAAGCTGTTGCTTATTTTTTTTTTCTAAAGTAGATATAAAAAGCTTCACACCTTGCATTCTGTGAGTTTCTGTAGCTGTTGTAGGAGCATGCCTGGTGAAAGGAAAGCTGCTTTACACAACCGCTGTGGCAGTCGGACTCTAGAGCAGAGAGGGATGGCTTTGGAAAATGAGTGGCATTTGTGTAAATAGCAAAACTCTCATTTCTTCACTGAACAAAAGTCCTCCCGAGAAAAGATTCTCCTAAATTTTAGGCTTTTGAATGAAATACAATCTGAAAATTCAAATGTTGCTTGGCAAGTTCCATTTGTATTCTGCAGAGAGCTCGTGCTAGCTCTCTGCATACATGCAGGTCTCATTCTGAAGGTAATTTAGCTTTTTTTCTCACATAGTAACTAAAAAAGCAGCAATTAACTCCATCTGTTTTCATCAGAAAAGGCAACATAAATGAGATTTCAAAGGTGCCAAAATGAGATTGAGAGGAGATTTCCATTGGTTTTACCTGGTTCCAGGACACTGCTGCTTCAGTCTTGCCAAAGATATCACTGGAAATATTTTATTGATAAAAATAGTCCTGTCTTGCATGTGTTTTTCCAAGGACATGCCTGCCATTTTCTGGCACTGCTCTGAATTTGAATCATAAAGAGCAGCACAAAGACAAAGCTGATGGAAAACAAGTTCCTTTAAGAATAACTCCTTATTCACTGCACACTGATTTTGGAGGTTGTTTTTTTGTTTGTTTGTTGGCTTTAAACACGAATGGATCTGCTTTCTTGTTTCAAACGAAGAGAGTTTTGCTGTGGTGAAGCAAACAGCAGAGGCAGAGTGAAGGGTGGGCAGGAGCTGGCAGCGAGTGCTGCCCAGGGCAGGAGGGGCTGGGAGCTGCTGGAGGACAGAAGGCAGCACAGGGCTCGGCTCCCTCCGTGACACAAATCCTTCCCTTTCCTCCTTTCACACTTACTGAAAGTTGTGTTGACGTTGGAATGAAATCACACCATTCTGTTCCAATGAAACAACACCCCAGGCCTGCTCATTGAGTAACTCAAACATCATCTTCACAGGCTAGTGTTTCAGATACTGGTTTTCATCCTGATTTTTGTGTGATATGCTATTAAATCATGCAAATAATCTAAGAATAACAAGCTAAGTTAGCAGGACGCTTTGACTTACTATAGAGAAATCCAAAATACCAATGTAATTTTCTTTTTCAGGTCCACATAATAAAAACCTTTCTTTTATCATGCCTTTGATTAAATCAGATTAGGAAGGTTATTAAAACTGTCAAATTTCTTGAGAAGATGCTCTATATCATATTTTTCCTAAGAATGTTTAAACATGCTCTTGATATAATAAAATAATTTTCACCCATTTTGATATAATCAGAAGTTTATGTATCAGTCAGACATTAGTAAATGGTGCTCAACAATGCATTCAGACTTCAGAGTCCTGCAGGGCTCATCCCTCCTTGGGTTAGAGAGTAGATGTGGGGGAGCTTTTGTGTCTCCGAATGCAGTTTGGTAGCTGAAGGAGAAGCAGATGAATGGAGCCGACACTCCGGTGCTCTGTTCTGTTGGTGTGTCAGTGGAATGTAAAAGCCGTGTGGAGCTGCACACTGGAATTTCTAAAGGATGGGGGTTACCATGGATACACTCAAGCGACCAGATTGGTGTGAATGCAAAGCTCTGATTTCTCTCTGGCTGCAGGAGGATTTGTTCTGATAAGAAACTTGTGCTGCCGCTGTTTCTCCTCCCCCTCCTACCGTGCCTCCTCCTCCTTACTGGAGCAGTACAACTCTCCGATGCTGTGTGTGATGCTGAGGGACAATTCTGATCATGTTGCTCTGTATCTGCTGCCCACAGCTGGGATTCTCACACGTCAGGGACACTTCACCTAAATGTTATTTCAAATGAATGCTAGAACTAATTAATTTTGGGTGCTGTGAATTCCTAATGTTATGAGAACCCCCCCTGTTGTCACACTGTGAGTACACACGAGTGTGGCTCTCCTTCCACGGCAGGGGGAGAGGTGCTTGTGCTGGAAAAAATCTCTGTAGAGTAGATAATAGGGCTAGAAATAAGATAGAGGGGGAAATACCAGAAAGTTCATTGAGTTCATGGCTGGTGTGTTTTTCTTGAGAGTGGGAGTCCCAAAGGGGCTTGACAGGAGGAAATACATCTTTGGAATGTGCAGAGAATGGGTATTGTGAGCAAAAGGGCTTCAAAGTTGTGTGGGAAGAGGATTAGGTCTCTGAACTCCTGCTGTAGTTCTGAAAACTTGTCCTGTCCTCACTGCTTGCCTTGCTCTTGTGTGAGCTGCAGTGCCGAGGAAGGGTGAGAAGGGCTCTCATCTCTGCCTTTCCTTCCGTTCTCTGTTCAGCTGCTGAGCTCCTTGAGAGCAGAATGTCCATTTCCCGCAGCTGGAATGAGGTGAAGGTGTGGGGAGCAGCCACATGCCCAGATCTTGTGATGCCCTGATGGGCCCTGTCTGTGTCCTCTGACAGACCGAGGAGTTTACATTGCATGGGGCAACCAGCTCCTGGTTTAAATGCTGTTTCAGTGATAGAAAAACTGAATAATTGACCCCAAACTGTAGCACATGAGAGTTACTAAAGTACACTGGCTGATGTTGATAGTGCTGCTAGTTCTGGAAGTATTTCTTCTTGATCCAGCAAAAAAGTTGCTGAAGTCCTGCTGTTCTTCACCATGTTTAGGGATTTCTCTTAGTTCAGTTGATTCCAACTTGGCTGCTGTACACTAAATATCCAGATCCTTATGCTTTACATCCCTGCTGTTGGCCTGTGAGTCTGTACTCATTAAAACATAAGCAACATAACAGAAGTAGTTTGGATGGTGGAAGACCCATGTGTTAGCCCTCATGGGGAGACAGGGGGAACACAGGAAAAACCGTGTCCACTTGTATCCCTGCCAAGGAGATGGTATTATTTCAAATGTAATACAGCCAGAGCTGGAATGTTTCCCTTGCTAAATGCCTTTGGGCGGATGCTGCTATGAAATAAATTCTTGAACAATGGATTGGTTATTATGGAAAATACTTTTCCATAAGGACCCATAATTTTAGAAAGCACTATCCCTTGGAAGAATAATGCACCGTGGTTGGTAAATGATTTCCTTTTAACTCTCACTATTCAGATCTTATTTTGTGAAATTACAAAAACTTTCCAGTTAATTTTTCCCTTTCAGACCCCAACTAGATCCGAATGGAAAGCTCAATTAACTTGCTGATAAGAGCATTAACGTGCACTGAGGATCAATGCTTCTTTGTAAGCTGTGAGTGAACATAGATGAGTGTTGATGTTTTCTGCTTTCATTAATGAGCAGTTTATCTCAGTCTCTGTGCTGCAGGACTCAGGTGGAGTTGTCATTTCTTTCTGCTCATCAGAACTGTTGGATACAATGGGAATGTGTGATTAAGGACAGGCCAAATACCTCCGTGGGAGCAATGTGACTGTACCTATCCTGGCTTGGGGCAGTCTGTGTTTGTAAACCTGCTGTCAGGATTTACAGGTTTTAGGGAGTTGGGTATTTGACTCCTTAGAAACCAAGTATATGCCATAAATAAGTATAAATATTTCTTCTGAAAAATCACTGAAAATAGCTGAATGTTCCAGATGAAATTGTAATAAAGCCTGGAGCATCAGTTTATAGAGTCAGCTGCCTATGGAGACACTTCTGACAGACTTCCAGCTATGAGTGGTGTGCTAAAGCCCTAAACTCCAAAGATTTTATCCATTTTGTAATATTTTGGATTGTCTCACTCCCACAAAATTCCCTTCTTGGAATTACACTGAGTGTATAAACTCAATAGTAATTAATGGCAACTTACTCCCCATGTAGTCCTTGAACTTCTTCAAAGTATTTTGTACTACCAGTTTCTCTTGAAAAGCTGCACATTTTTTATGGTCTTGTGGAAAGTGCAACCTGCATTTGTTACATTTTTGCTGGTTTTGCAAAAAAAGTGTTTGCATTGGGACCAAAGACAAGATTTCATATGGCTTTAAATTGACTGCAAAATTCAAAATTCCTGAGCATGAAGAAAAGTGAATGAATCAGTCTTTCAGTTCTCTCCTTAACTGGTGATTAGTTTCTAGATTAAGCTTTTGGAGAAAAATATAAAAATCAGAAATGTGCAAGACCAGCCTTGTTCTGAATCCCTAATAAGAACGGATACCATTTGCTCTTTGCATAGATCCTGTTCCCTGGGTAGAACAGTGCACAAGTATTTTACAGTGGAAAAGCTCACCTGGGTATAAAGGTGAGGGTATAAACTGTGAACAGACCAGAAAATGAGATGTGTGCATACATTCAGGCTGCTGGCAGCCTGGCCATGGCGTGTGCTGGGAAGATCTTGGGTTAAAAACCCAGTTATAGTTTTTGCCATGCTTTCACAGGATGGTTGTGTCTATTTACCCAGACAGATACTGAGAATCAGAATCTTTCCCTTCCAAGGACCAGTGGCCAAAGCAGCCCAGAGGTGCTGAATCCCTCGATTTATTTGATTTCTCTCTTGCTTCAGATTGCTGGCAACTTATCTCCTGGGCTGTGCTGTGTGGTTGTTATGACAACTGTGCAGTTTGCTCCTAGCATTGCTTTGCCTCTTGAGTGTTAATATCTGGGGTGCCTTGAGAAAAGGTGACAATCCCTGTGTGCTGGTTTATCCCGAGCTGTGCTAGCCCTCACACTGACACACTGTCTCCAAACTCTTTTGTGCTTCAAACAACTTCTCTTAATGTGCAATGAGAATGTCTGAGAGGTCTATTAAGGCATATTGAGAATGCTATTTAGTATAGCAGCTTGGGCTTTCTATGCTTTTATGAACCAGTTATGAGACCAGAATAGATAAGAGCCTGAATCCATGCTGTAGCTTATTCTGCAATTGTTTCCCTGTGTAGACAAGCACTCTGTATTGAGGAAAGTTGCAGGATTGGCAGTTTTCATGGCCTTGAGCGGCTGCCAACGCATGAAGGAGCTAAGATGTATCAACCTGTTGCAGAAAGTGGGAGAGAAGCTCATCCTTCACCTGCTTTATGCCATCCCCCGTTTCCTGGGATTTGCTGATGGTGTTGGCTGAGTATCACAATGGATTGCAGCTTTCAGGCACGCTACTAGAGGGAAATGTATATCCAGCAGGATTCTGTCTTGTACCTTATCATCTTCTGCAGTCATGGCTTGAAGAATGTGAGGCAAAAACTGCACAGTGAACGTGGAGGTTGGCCCCATCTGACATAATGAAATTTGTCTTCCTGGGCCATCAGACTTGATTAGAAATATTTTCACTTATGCTCAGAAAAGTTGGTGACCACTTCAGAGCCCTTTTGTTTGTTTGTTTTCATTGTAGCTTCTGTAGTGAGCTGCCTTCCCTCTGCCCAGGCCCAGCAGGCAAGTTAGAGCTGCTCTGCTGTAGCCTTGCCTATGAACACCTGTGGAGAACGGGAAGGAGGGAGGGAGAAAGGCTGATGGGAGGGAGGCCAGGAGACAGAGAGAATTCTTTTCTAGGAGGGGTTTTTTATTAGATCACGAGATTGCATTTAAAAGAAACCGGGTATTGTGTTCTGTGAGAGGCTGAGACACATCCCAGGGTGATCCTTAAGCAGTTTCACAGCACAAGAGCTGTTCTCTGCTCACACCTTGAGCTCTCAGAGCCCAGAGCTGGACCCCAGGCAGGGAGGTTACACAAAGTAATGCTGAACCTCCCGCAGAGGGGTTTGATCTGGAAAGATACGGAGTGCAATTTACAACTCTGAACACCTTCCTAAAGAGAAGTGAAATGAGAAATTGTTGTTTAACAGAGCAAGATGGAAACAGGTTGTTAAATATTTGCATTAGGTGCAGACCTAGTGCTACTCCATTCCAGAAGAGTCTTACTGTCTGTCATTGACTCTGTAGGCCAGGCCATGCCTCTCCCTAACAATTCTGAGCAATTCTGAATCTCCATCCAAAGAGTTAGAAAGTGTCATGATCTAATCATGATCTTAACAAGCCACTATATATCCACAAACAAAAGAAACCACAGGAGTATTAGTTTGGAATGTTTCTCAGATGAAAGATATTGCTGTTTGCTCGAACACAAATTATTACAAATTCTGAAGCAATAAAGAAGAAATTAATTGGTTTTGTAATCTTTTTGTTTTCCTCTGTCAATTAGAAATTGTTCCATTGTATTGCTCAGCATCTAACTAATTGCATTTCTTGTGGGGATAAGAAAAGAGTGAGTGAGGAGAATGTGGAGAAAGGCACAATGAAGTTTCATCTATTCCAATTCTGATAGCCTCTCCTGAATCTCAGGGAAAATGAGGAGATCCTTTTCCCACCTTTGTGCCTGACTTAAGGGTCTGAGACAAATCCTGCAAAATTAAAATTAACTATTTTTCATACCTTTGGTAGTCTTGGAGCCATGTTCTTGTCAAAACCTGAGCTTTTCTGACAGCTTCCAAGAGGTGCCCCAGCAGTGGAGGGAATGTGTTCAAAGTCAAGTCTTTGAGAACTGACCTGGGTAACAGGAATAAAAACATCAATGCCATCCTGATTTTTGTTTGTATTTTGTCTATTTCCCCCCCTTCCCCCTATGAATGTGTAAAGTCATAAACGATTTTGGGGTTCAAGAGCTGAAAATTCATTTGAATTTACAATTAGCCTGTTGTGGAAAAGATTGAAATTTAACAGGAGATGAAATAATTTGTGTCCCTATGAGTACACATGGCTTGTTTCTCAATGCTCAGCCACTGTAAACTCTTTGTGGAGGTATTTTCCACTTCTCTATTTTGAATTGCAGTAAAATGGAAAATATTTGAAATATGTCTTAAATTTTCAGTGGCTCCTATTATAAGCAGAAAAAAGGGGAAATAAAACTTCTTGAGCAAGAAAGACGCAGAAGAACAGACCAGGCCTGCTACTGATTATTTTTCTGAACAGAACTAAATTCTTATTTCCCAGAAGACTTAAAGCCTTTTTACATGACCTTTATTTTGTGTTTTATGAAAGTCAATGTACTTTACTTTTATTGAAGCCCTACTTTTTTATCTCTTTAGGAAAAAAAAACAAGCAAAAAAACCACCCACCAGTGGCAGTGGCTCTCCTTCTACCATGGAGGAATCTAATTGTCACATTTAAGTTTATAAATGTGCTTAACTGTGGAGGAAATTGATAATTTACCTTAAATTTCTGTGGGCAAGCCCTTTCATTTTATGCATAAATCTGGGGAGACTTTTTTAAGGAAACAATATGAAGATGCACCCTAAAACTCCATTCATCATTTCAGTTAACTCTAGTAGTCGGCATGACTCTGGGCTTTTTATCTTTGGAGAAGAATAAAATAGAGTTAAATGTATATTTTTATTGTTTAACACTATTTTAAAATTTGCTTTCTGGCATCAGTCAGATATGCTGTGTGTTTCTCATTGAAGCTCAAATTCTTTTTCATTGTTTTGTTCAGCTTCTTCTAACACGGTTGTGCCTCCTGGGTGTCCAGACAGCTTCCCAGGTTGCTCTGGTGCAGGAGCATTTGCTTTCTGGGATCTCAAGGTGTCCTTCTCTCCTGAGTTTTCTGATTTGAAAGTGACTTTAAGGTTTGTGGTTCTCCACAGGATTAATCTGGAAAGAGAAACTTTCTCTGGAGTATTTTTCTAGAAAAGACATTAGGAGAAGTTATTTATTGTTTTCTAATCTAACAAGGAGCACCTGTAGCAGGGAACTGTTCTCAAATGTGCTTTCCTCATACTTGATTTATTTAGTTTATTCTTAATTACCATATTGATTTTCTTTATTTCTAAACCAGCATGTCCTATCATGTGAAAGTGATTTGAATTATTAATTAATTTTTAAAATTAGTATATTAAGAATGACCACTGCTTTTAATGTATACAAAAATGTTAATTTCACAGTAAACATGCAAACATATCTTAGGCCTAAGTTCTTGCTGTTGGGTAGGGTGGATGTACACCAAGATGCAGGGAAGAAAAGGGCCTCAGTCATCTTGCAGAGAATGAGATTTACATCTAGGGAAGGCAGTTTGGGAGAGCTGCTTTTGAGGGAGAGGCCCTGCTCTCTCCAGGGTCAGAATGATGTTCAGAGCCCTTGGAGCTGGCACTAAACTGCTCCCAGGGTGTGTGAGCTGCCACAGACAGAGCTGTTTCACCAGGCCATTTCTGCTCCTCGGTGAAAGCCGGAGAGTCCTGGGGGAGCACTTTCCTCTCTGGGCTGTGTGCCACCCCTGCAGCCCGACCAGCACCCTGCAGAGTGTCCCTCTGTGTCCTGAGCTGCAGCTGAGCCCCACGTGTCCCTTGCACTGGAACTGCTGGCACAGAGCTGCAGGTGTCCATGAGCTGCTGCAGGTGTCCATGAGCTGCTGCAGGTGACCTTGTCCTGCTGCAGGTGTCCATGAGCTTCTGCAGGTGACTGTCCTGCTGCAGGTGACTGTCCTGTTGCAGGTGACTGTCCTGCTGCAGGTGACTGTCCTGCTGCAGGTGGCTGTCCTGTTGCAGATGACTGTCCTGCTGCAGGTGACCTTGTCCTGAACACACAGCTGTCCCTGCCCACGGCTGCAGCTGGAGGCTGGAGCTCCCTGGCCAGCTTTGTCATGGTCACCAAAAGCCAGGGGACTGCTGCTTTCCTTGCCCTTGCACAAAGCTGTTGCAGCCCCTGGCAGTGCCCCCAGCCCTGCTGGGAGGTGTGCTGTGGGACAGCTGCCATTGGGACCATCCCAGAGACCTTCCCAGGCCCCACGCTGAGCCTGGCAAGTGGCCCTGGCACAGGTGGTGCCACCAGCCTGGCCAGGATGGGTTTTCTGGCAAGCGTGGCCCTGGGGAATGTCTGTGGGCTGTGTGCACTCGGCTGCTGGACAACAGCACAGGGTTTGTATTGAACCACTGGGTTGAAAATGTGTGAGAGCAGCGTGGGCTGCAGGAGATGGCAGTATGCTGGGTAGATGGTAGCTTGCAATCAAAAAAATGAATTTGATATAAAAAAAAATAAGAGAAATTTCAGTGTACAGAGCACAAATCTGAATGTAATCCTAACTCATTGCAGATGTGCTGTTACTGACTGCCCAAAACTAGGAAATGTGCATTTGAAAGTGATGCTTGGATTTGGTATAAACTATTTATGAACTGCTCTGCTTGCTTTATAGTGAAATCTATTTAACCTCATAATGCACAATGTTACGATACACATTTTCAAAGGAAAAAAGCTGCTCAGCTTTCCTTTTGCCTTTTCTCAGATTGCTTGAGGAGCTGTAGCTGGGGTTGTATGTGCCCTTCTCTGCAGTCTGTCTATCTATTCTGAAGCCATTGGGTGCTCCAAATGGTATAGGGATTAATTCAGTACAAAACTATTTTGGGGGTTAAAACAAGGAGGAACTGAAATCACTGTGAAGCAGGAAAAGCAGAAATGTTTTGGGCCAAGGCTGCCTTCCTAGCTGTAAGGGCTTCCAGACATGCCACTCTGGCAGATTTCCTGAAGGCTGCTTGGCCCCAAAGCTCACAGATGCTGAAAGGAGCAGAAAATAGCACAAAATGCTTTACCATTACCTTTGGGAACTCAGTGACCCCCTCAGCCACAGCCCCCCTGCCTGCTGAGTGCCCTCAGTCTGGCTTTGCAAGGACCTTATTTGTCTGCTTACAAATTCATTGACTGGCTTTTGCAGCTTCCCCTGCCTCTCAGAAAACCCATTGCATCCAGTTCTCCTCTGGGTTTGGAGGTAAAGGTGCAATTTCTGACCTTGTGTGGGAGAAATCAAACTTACATGGAGTTTCATTTCATGCACATGTGGTAAGTTTCCTGCTGAATAACTCTGAGTTAACAAACAGTTGCTTAACCTCAGTTCTGAGCTCTGTATTCCAAGCATCCTGTGATTCAGCAGAGAAAGACTTTGTTGTATGTTCTTGCTAATTGAATTTCTGAGCTTCACGTATTTATGTCATAACTATGTGATGGAAGGGTAGAAACCCCCAACCTTCCAATACTGACTGTGTACTAAATTAGAGAAACTAAAGCAATGTGATAGTAGAAAAAAATTAAAGAATACACAGCAGCCTTGGAGAGATGAAAAATCATGTTACTTTTAGCAGCATATGAATGACCAGTAAGGTAAAATATGAGATATTTTCTTTGCTAACATCATGTTTTGGAAAAGCCTAATCATCCTGCAGAAATGAAGAGACAATCCTTAAAGCTGAGGTGGGTTTAGCTGGTGGAGGGGTCAGTTGCAATTTAGTCTGGGCTCTAGGAAAGTGATGGATGAGATTAGAAAGTTTTCTGATACATTTATGAATGAAAAAGTTAGAATGTGAATGAGTGGAACATAAACGTTGGCTTTTCCAGTTCCAGAGTTGCAGCCTGTGTGAGGAGCCCTGCCCAGCTAAGATGAACCTTGTCTCCTCCATGGCTGGGATTTCCAAGGCATCCAGCACTCAGGGGAGTTGAACACTCATACCAGCTTCCAGGAAGTAAATTTAGAAACAGAGTTCTGTATCTCACTGTGGGCAAATCCAATCTCCTTCCTCCTCAGGAAGGGCAGCACGGTGTTACAGGTGATTGCAGCCACTGCCAATCTCTCAGCAATGAGCTGTTTTCTGGAGATGTAGCTGCCAGGCCTTGTTTCAGTTTTAATCTGACTCTGCTGAAAATGTCCAGGTGCAGCACCCAGCCCTGAGGGATGGTTATGTTATTCTCACTAGCAGTCTCTAGTTTTCAGAATTCACAATTTGTGACCAAGGAGAATGAACAATGTCCACTAAAACAATTTGAAGTACGTAATGATGGTCTATAATTAAGTCAAGATCTCTTTTTAAACTACAAACCTTATAAGAGCCTGACCTTTCAGAATTCAAATCCTAAACTAAAAGGGATTTACAGAAGTATTTTTTTATGTAACCATTATTTAAATTTTCCACTCTGTAATTAAATTTTGTCTTTTTGCAAAGGAGAATGAACTGTTCCTGAAAAAGCTTCTCATATGCTGAGCAGTATAATTAGAGAACTAGTTCTGCAAATGTCACACAAAAAATGACCTTTAATGAAGCAGTATCAAATGAAAAAGCTATTAAAGCTATGCAGCTTGAAGAATAGCTAAAAGTTGAATTATTGAAGTGGGTCCTGGGCCTGCTGCTGTTCAGATCCCCCATGTGGGCTCCTTCCTGTGTGTAACAGAGAAAGGACGAGAACAAATAGTCGTGTGGTGTACTTGGCACAAGAAATTGTGTAAGAGCTCGTGAAGGAAGAATTTCACTTTGTGCCACCACTGGCTGCAGAAAGATTCCAGGACCTGTTACCTGCAGGGCCTGTGAAGAAGCAGCTTGTCTTCAAGGACAACCCCAGTTGGAATGACTTCTTTTGGTGTTTTACCTCATGGATTTAAAAGCACTTCTCATAAATCAAAACACAAGATATCATTTTAGAAACAAATCACAAGCATCAAAAATCATGCTGTGAAACATACACAGTATAATGACTCAAACTTTTTTGTTGCTCATTGCAGTTTTTCCTTTTTCACATATTTTATGTGTCTAAAGAATCACCTCAGACCAGGTTGATTTTTCCTTAAAGTTTGAGTCATTATATGGAAATATATGTGGAAATATTATTTGGAGGGGAGAAAAGAGAGACCAAACACACTAATATTTTTGTGTCCTCTGCAATCTTTTAACATTATGGCTTGAAAAGGCAGGTGGCAGGGAGTGTTACAGGGTGGTTATGGCTCGTTAAGGGTACGAGCAAATGCAGAAAGGGAGCGACTGGAGCCGTTCCATGCCCTGCTCAGTCCTGGCAGCGTGGGGCAAATCTGTGCTGTGGATCCAGCAGCCTCAGCAGGGTCCTGCAGGGAGAGCAGGGAGCTTCTCCTCCCAGGGGCACGGCCAGAGCGCGCTGGGCACCGAGTGCCAGCCAGGCTCTGCTCAGAGGAGCCGCTGCTCCCCAGCTCCCAGTGAAATGCTAGCCACCTTTCCAAAGGAAATCTGCAACTTCTGATTCATGCTGCAACGTGGGATGGAAATTTTTAGATTGCAATTTTCTTTCATTCTGTAAGAGTTTATTGGGAAATAGCGCTGCTGGTCCATCAGAGTCCTCAGACACTTCATGCAGGAAGTTGGCACCAAAAGTTTATTTCACAATGTTTGAGTTTGTGATGATTCATATTGCAGAAGAAGTTAAATTTTTTCCTCCAGATTTCAGCCAAATTGAATTTCTGTGCTAGGGCTCCTTTTTTTTAAAAAAAAACCTTTTTTTTCAAGAAAATTTGTCAGGGTTTACCCTGTCCCTGAGAAAGATTTAGGTTTGGACAATATCAGTAATTTTTGGCCAGAAAAAGCTCTTTCACTGGAGAATTGCTGATTCAGAAGAAGCTATCCAGAGCTTGCCTGTGAACCAGCTGCCCCAGCTCCATGTTCCAGTCTGGTTCCAGTCACCAAAGCAGGGCTGCAGTTCAGCTCCCAACCAATTCCCTTGGAATTTTCCAGGTTCATCCCCAGGTGCATCCCATCTCTGACATCACAGCAGGGTCTCTATTGTCTGCCCTACACAGAGGTAGTGTTGGTGTCCCTTTTTGTCCTTACAGAGTGGAGTGGTCTGTGGATAGAGTACCACAACTGAGAAATCTCTGGGATTTGGGAGCTGATTTGGTGTCCTGCTCTGGCACAGATTTTCTGTGTGGCCTTCAGCAAGTCTCTTACCATGTCTGTGCTTTACTGTCTTTATGTGTCCAGCTCTCAGAAGTGAGATGGTAATCCACACGTGTGCCTTGCATGTTGGAATTTCCACAAGGAGCCCTTGGAGTTTCATGCTCTGTCCCTGCAGTGCCTGATGCTTTTGAGGCCTCTTGGCCCCAGCTGCTAGGCTGCTTGTGAGCTGTGTAAGCACACAGCTACCAGTTGGATGGTTTCCTGCAGGCTAGAATTCCCTTCTCCTCTATAAAAATAGAGAACTTGTATCTGACCCCAAATCGAAGGGAATGATTTCTGTTCCTCCCCACTGCCCAAGGTAAGGTGAACACTGGCAGCAAGTAACAAATCTACCTCTGCTAATGTGTTTGGGTCTAGGAGTTAATGACAGACCCAGAGCCTAAATTCCCTCTACACCTTGACCTATTTCATCAGTATCAGGAGACCATCAAAAATGATATGACAGTAAATGGCTTCAGCCAACAAGTTCTTATATGAAATGTGTTTCAATGGTTGTTGAAGCATCAAGCACTTTTCTCTTTAGCTGTACACTTAGCTGGCAGTGTCTTATTTAATCTTATTTACCTCTGTTTATTTGACCCAGTAGTGTAAAAGCAAAGCATTTTATGGAGGAAATAGATGTTGTTTGTTTGTTTGTTTTTTAAATGAGTAGTGGTTTTTTTGCCACTTTGGTCTTGTTTACTTTGAGTCAGTGAATTAATTAAAAAAGGCTTTGCCTGTAAGTGCCTGAGTTGCCCCCTTCAGATTCTTGGGTTTGAAGTCAGACAATTGGTCCCTTCCTTTGCCAAATCCAGGCTACAAGCACTGGAGCTGTGTTTGGGGGAGGTGGCTGCCCACAAACTTCTGAGCACTTCAGTGTGTCCTTGTACTTTGAGCAGAGTTAGCAAACAGTACCAGAGCCAGCCTTCGGTGCTTCACCAGCTTCTGACTCCCATAGATGTCATTTCGTTTGCTGTGTGTTCAGGGAGCTTTTGCACCCAACCAAAAAAAACACTGCGCTGACTTCAGATGTTGAGGGAGACAGGAGGCCATGGAACAGATCCCTGACTCACGGTGGTAATTTTCTCCTGTTTCCTCCCTAAGCCTTTGTTTGCCGACTCCTTGAGGGTGGGCTTCTGCTTTGATGTTTTATTGTCTCTCAAATCACTGGTTTTACTTTTAGCACCAGTAATTTTTGGAGTGCTTTGGAGGGAGGGGGAAGGGAGAAAAAATAGATGTAGTAATTATTAATGTATTTGGTTGGATTATGAAGTCTCAAAGCTCATTAAAAATGAGAAACCATGGCAACCTCGACAATCCCTCCTACACATATTATATCTACCTAACAATGTGCAAAGTACATTTAGTGAAGAGAAATAAAGCATAAAGAAAGGGGAAGAAAAAGCATTCACTTTTTATATTACTATTTTTAATTCTCAGCTCATGCATACCGACACACTTGTGCTGGCAGCCCTTTGAACTCTTCCACGTGAAAAATAAGTAACTGATTATTAGATCTCTTTTTAGTATTGTTCTTTATTCTCCTGAGATTTCCTATGGTGCATTTTTTGTAAAGGACAGATTTTATGGGAGGTTTGTAGCTGAAGAAAAGAAATGTTTCTCTGGTCTTGTCCCCTCCTGAGGCACTGAGAGTTTGGGACAGTCCTGCTTCTCCTTCACTCTGACTTGTACTCTTCACAAGTATAAATCTAACATCAGTACTGGTCATCTATCAAAATAAAGGTGAAATTGCAGTTTCTTAAGATCAGTTGAAGGATTTTAGAGAATACTGGGTCTTACATCCAATTATGCCTATTTTCTGTTTTAAAATACAGAACATTTGCATCTGAAACTTAATTAAAACGGTTACAGTGGTTTGTGTGGAACAGAAGATAACAGTGGTAGATAAGGCAAGAGCCAAGAGGCTGTGACCTCCATCAGGCTTTCCTGATAAAGGTTTTTCATTTGCTATGTCTGCATTGATCCAGGATGTTTTGGTAAGAACTTGGAATAATGACCCTGACATCACACTTGAACTGCGCTGGCCTGCTCAGGAAGTTCTTCCTGTATTACAGCTCTTCAAAAGGCACGCTTTCCATAAGGGTCACTCCTTCCAAGCTTATCCATGTTCTCTGCACAAAGGGCCTGAATTCAGATTTCTCTCTTTAGTAAGACACTGGAATGCAATCCTGATGAATAAGGCCTAGAAAGTGAATACTGTCAAACAGAGCACGTGGCTGAGCTCTCTGACAGCCAGAATGAACCGTTCCAGAACGGAGCTGTCAGCATGACTGTGAGTGGAGAAGGGTTCTGGGGCAGGGTGTGCCCAGCCAGCCCTGGGCTGAGCGAGTGCAGTGGGGAGGGCAGCCTGGCACAGCAGGAATCAGCTCGTGTGCTGCCACAGCAGCTGGAACGTGTTTCCTCTCCAGAGCCCACGTAACCACCTGGAAGGTTCTGCTTTCCTCCTTCTCCTCGCTCATCTCCAGTGCTCTGATGGGACAGGATAACTTAGAGGTGTAGGAGTTCCCCAGGAGCCAATAAATTCTGCAGAAGGAAAGATGCTGGGACCCCCTCAAAGGCATTTGAGGTCATTTGCAGTGCAGGAGTGAAAATTCCTTACAAGCAGGTGGGATTTACAGCTCCCAGGCACACATTTTGGGGGTAAGTATGGGAGTATTCCTTTATATGCCCAGCAAGGGCAAAGGCTTTATTTAACCAGTACTGGTTAACTGACTCCTGGAATCTCCTGGTAGGAAAGGAAAGAGCTCCTGGTGCCTGGAGAAGTCTCCAACGAGAATGTATCAGACAGCACTCCGTGTGGGAGTACTGAGTGTGTTCACAGTACATGCAGTACCAAACTGAAATAGCACGTTTAGCACCCTGGAGACTGCCTGGGGACACTGATGCTTTCTGTGCTTTCTTTGCAGTGAAAAATAACATTATTTGTTTCGGCAGAAGGCTATTTTTATATTGAGGTGGTGTAACAACCTGGGGCTAAAGGAACCTGTAGGTTAGCATAGCCACAGGGTCCAAGAGGATGTAAAAATGGGTTAGAGAGCTTCTGAGGAACTGTTTTCCCAAATGCTATGCATAGGAAGTTAAGAATCCCAAGTCCAAGGTTAATTAATTTTATTTATCTAATGTACCATATGCACACTGTGCTCATGGCAACAGTGTATGAAATTTAGGGGTACAGTAAGAGGCAGTTTAGCACCAGGGAGCTGAGCATTAATGACCTGCTCCCCCCCACTTCAGGCCATTACAGCACCTGGGTTATACTGGCATAAAACCCACAAAAGGATAGAGATGAAGAGATTTTTAAAAAAAAACTGAAGAGATTTTTACCTCTGTGGGAATTCATAAAATCTGATCATTATTGCTTCCTTAATGGTTTATTTTAAGCAAAAGTCACTATTGCTTTAGCAAAAGTCACTGTGGCTTTTCAAGGAAGAATGAATTCTGCTGGTTTTCCTGCCAGCTTGTTAGGAATGGCATGTTCTGTTCCTTTGCTGGGGGAATAATACTGAAATTATAAGGGTTAGCTGTAACTGGAACAATGAGGAAAAAGGAATGGCATATTTGGGATAATATTAGAGAATAAGGATGCTGCTGTTCCAGTTTGTGTGTAGTCCATTATCACCAGTACTTGGAGTGGTTTGAGAAGCAGTGGCTTAGAGTGGAGACAGATGCCTACCAGAAATGGAGGATCAAGTTGCTGATGGTTGATGCAGAAGTTGTGCACCTGAGAGTTACAGCCTCTGCAGTGTGTTTTTTACTGACTGGCCCAATTTCTTGCATGTGTAACCCATTATAATTCTCATTATGATTCACTATGTAACCCATCTTGATTTTTACATTGGAAAAATTTTTCAGCTCAGTGGTTTGTACAGTGAGAAATAGCCCAGGCTGACTGTACCTCATCTGGGGACATCTTTCCAATGCTCAGCTTTCAGCATGTGACCTTCAGTGCTGTCCAGGAGCCACTTGCTTCCCTTTTCCAAGAGCTATCGCTGCTTTTTTGGCTGCAGTTTTTTCTGTGGCCTTAGGAATACTCTGTATTCTGAGTTGGGATTTAAGATGAAGCAATTATTTCAGCTGGTATTTTGCATGGTGAATGATTGATGTATATATTGGAATGGTAGGATTTTTTGTCTTGTTTTCAATCCTTATTACTCTTGCATTTTTCCTGGTTTTATAATCACAGTTCTCACTTCCTATAGCAACACCAAGCTCCTTGGTGGAAGAGTCAATTCACACTGAGTCCTGGATGGATTCCCTGGCTGTTGAAGCCAGGTAGGCTTCAAAGATTTCATTTACCATCACAATTTTACCTCAGAATTTCTGAGGGGCCTTGAAGAGCATTTGGCTCAAATGCATACACTTAAAATTAGACAGTTTAAATTACTTAGCCTGGCAAGTGGCTTCTGTGAAGTTCTTGTTGGGGGTCCAACCAGATCAGGTTGATTCTCTCTGCAGTACACACTGCTGGGTGTCACACGGTGGTTAGCAGGAGACAGACAGATAAAATCATTATCTAATTGTGTGGACATAATTACAGGAGTTCATGTTTTATTAGTAACCTGTGTTCAGGATTTTCCTATGTGCATAATTACATCAAAACACACGAGTTCCTTGCTCTCTGTTGACTGCACTGTGTGATGTCTGGCAGATGAGCTGGCAGCAGCCCCTCTGACCTTTCACCATACAGATAGTACATGGAAAGCTGTAGCATGTTTTAGTCACTTATCTCTTTTAATTCAGTAAACATGCTGCAGTACAGCAGTGCACCATAGCTGTTGGAACAGCTAGTTAAGCTGTGGTTGTCAAAATCAATTAACACATTGATTTTCGATGTGTAACTCTTACTGCTTTCAGGTATTCTAGCTTAAATAGTCAGGTTTCGAGGACAGGGTTGTTGAATATGAAGGGATTTCTGGTTTGGAGCAGTTGTGAACTACAAGCTGGGGAATAACTTAACCAATGAGTAGTTCTGAATGGCCTCCTAATGCTCACACTTTCCTCCCATTCTGGGTGTAAATGTTTTCTGCCTTAATGTGTCCAGTCTCCCCAACCCTGCCCCTGGGGTGGGAACTGGTTCCCAGCTGATACAGGCAGAACACATTTGTGAGCTCTCCTTGTGACAAGATCCTCCCGGCCCCATCCTGCTTTCTCCTCTCCTTTCAGCAGCATTCCAAGGCTCTCTGCAATCGCCCTTTCAGACCCTGAGGCAAACTGTTCAAGGCATGCCTTTATATTTCCTCTAGATCGTGGAACTTCTCTGACACAGAATTATTATTGTGGCACATAATTATGATTGGATGTCTTCATCATATAATTTCATGATATATAATGAGCAGCAAAAGCTTATTTCCTCTGCTCTTTGAATACTGAACTTCTGAGATTAATTAAACTGATACTGAAAATGCTTTTAATTATATATGCTGCATAAACAGCACTATTAAGATCAGATGAGAATATTATTGCCTGAACAGTTTCAAATTTTTTTTTAAATATCCACTGTGTGTTTTATATTCCTGTTTAAAGAAATGTGGGGATTTTTGAGGGAATAAAAACCTCCCCAGACAGTGGATGGGATACTGAAGGAATACCTGAATATTTGCTGAAGCAAGTCAGCTACTTTGCTCTAATTGCAGTGTGTAAAAGCAAGAGACTACAAAATTAAGAGTATTTTATTTAAGTAAATAAATGCTTTCACATGCCTAATCCCTAATCTTTGTAGGCAGGAAATTCATAAGGTGTTTTTTGATCCTTCCTTCTAAAGCTGCAGTCACCCCAAATGCTAGTGATGCCACTGCCTGAGGCATAGGAATGGATGTGCTTTATCCAGTGTCAGATGTGTGCCATGTACCTGCTAACCCTGTGTGAACAGGATTAGAACTGGGCTTTGGTGACTGAGTTTGGGAGAGAAATTTCAGTACACTGGCAAAGACAGACACCTCTGTGAAATCATTCTGGTGCAAGAAGGAATCTGAATTTCATAACCCCAAATTTAAGGGATGCACTACCAGAATGGAACAGAGATTGTGCCATGTTTGACTTTCAAGAGATATGTTGTTGGGTTTTTTTAAGATTATTCAATATGCTGCAGTAATGTAAATGAGGCCAAAAAAATAGAGATTTATGTATTCAACACATTATTTGGTGTTCATGGACTAAGCACTGCACACCCTGAGCTGGGATTGCTGCCTGTTACCTGATGGGCAGTTTAACCATGTGAAAATTATTGCACCCTTACTCCTGCACTTCCAGTGGAAGTGAGCAAAGTCTTCTGGAGGCAATGGACATGGGAGGGAATGTGTGAAGTTAATATCTCTCTCTCAGGAGTTTCTTCTGAGTGGAGGAGGGACCAGGAGGGAATTCCGTGTTGAATCTAAGCCATCACCTTTGACAGGCACAGGTGCCTGGGGCATTTTGGCTGTCCTGGAGCTGGTGGCAGCCCTGGCTGGGTGGCTGCCCCATGACAGGGCTGTGTTTCTGAAGGGAGCCAGCTGGGAGGGCCCTGCTCACACACCAGCTGGCCCAGTCTGTGTTCAGATGGCAGCACAAGGCTTGTGAGGCACCTCTTGCTTGCTCTTCACCTCCAAAAACAGGAGGAGCAAAGGCCAGGAGCAGCTTCCCCTTCTCAGCCCTTGATGCAGACCTCAGGAAAAAGTTAAAAATGAAATTAATGGAATTTATTAGTGAGCTTGTTGCTACACCTTGATTTATTGGCCTTTTGTATCTTCTAACTGATAGAAGAGGAATCCAATAAGCTGGGATTGGTCTCAGTAGCAATCTGTTCTCCATTGACTGTCACTTTTTAAGTATCTGTCTAGTTACATCTCTGATGCCCTTTTCAGTGAGTATTTTTAGCATGCCAGCAGAACACAGGCAGAATAATCTTGGACTTTTTGGAATACCATTTGTTCTCTTGTGTTTCAGAAGACTTAAAAGGTTGACTAAGAATTACAGTTCTGTAGACTATGCTGCTTTGTGCTGCTGTCTTTATCCATCTGTAGAGCTCCCCCATCTCTTCCACAATGGGCATTTTGGTGTCTGTCAAGTGCTCAGGAAAATGAACTCATTTATGTTTTCCTGTCCCTCTCACTAGTCATTTGCAACCATTTGAAATGGATGTGTATTTGCAGCAGAGAAAACTCAAATTCACTAATTGATGCACAAATATGCTCATTTACATGCAATTTGGTTGGTTTTTTTTTTTTTAATGCATGTATTTGCATAAATAAAACCTCTTTCCCAAATATTAGTGTGAACAAAAGCCGTTTTCATGGATGCCAAAAAATGGCTGAATAGAAAAGCCAATTCAGAATTTGCATAATAGTTACTAATTGTTTTCCTTGCTATTAGCCTGTCTCTGCTTAATAGGCAATATTGGCTTCTGTTTCCTTTCTGGGTGCAGTTTGATGCAAGAATATTGAGCTACTGTACAAGATCTTAATAGTTGAATTTACCTAGTGTGCAGTTCTGGGGCCTGATTCCACCCAGGAGCAGAGCAGGGGCTCTGGCAGAGGACATAGTGTGGCCCCTCACCAGGAACGTACTTCCCTCAGTGGGGGACAACCAGGAGATTATTTATTCCCACAAAACATTAGGAGGTTTGGAGAAAGTCTCAGTTTTTCTGAAGATGTATCTTGGTTGCAGCCAACATCTTTGGTTGAATGTTTTGTTCTTTACAAATGGTATTGCTAAAGCCTCTAGAGAGTTTAGGAGAAACACACAGAGCTTAAAATGGCAGTAAATAAATAAATAAACAAATAAATCTCTGCTTTGCTCAAGTATATTTTATCAATTTCCTTTATTTAGAGATACAGAGAAAGATCTCACATGTTTTTACTGTTCTTGGTATTTATTGCAGCGTTCCTGTGTTAAATGTGGAAGTCAATATGGCTCAAGACCATTAAGTCAGACTGAGCTATCAACTGTCTGCAGAAACACAATCTGGTTTGCTGGGCAGGGATTTATCCAATAGAGAACTATTGATTCTCCTTCTAAAGAAAGGGAAGAAGAATAAAACAGGTATGTTTTATGCTAGAGAAGGAAGGATGATTGCTTTATTTCACGGATGTTTTGCTGCACCTTAATAACCTCACTGTTAAAAACGAATTGCTTCACTTCAGTGGAGTTGTGGATTCCAATGTGCCTGCCTGGAGCAGCAGCAGGAGCAGGGGAGGTGGAACCAGCTGTGCTTCACCTGCAGCACAGCCCCATGGCAAAGGGCCTGCCTGCACTGGGAGGAAAACACTCGGGATTGTTTAGAGCATGCACAGTGAAAGGATTCAGAGAAGCTGTGCAGATTTAGGAGTTGGAGAAGTTTTGTAAAGCACAGGAGAGAAAAAAGTCAAATGGCCTTTGGAGGATTTATTGGGAAGTGTAACTTAGATCCCTTTTTAACTCAGATTAGTCTGTCAGCATGGGATAAAGTCTGGTTTGTGCTACAGCAGTTATTAATAGAAAAATTGCATTTCCTTAGAAAAAAGAGAAGCAAGAGGGTAATTTTCGCCAAGTTTGTCTTCCACAGCAAATTGCAAGATTTGCAATTAATCTTGAGAGGAATGAATTGGATTTATTTTTTTTTAAAGACCAAATTATAGAGGGGACCTGCTAAGTTTGTATAATATTTATTCAAGTATGAATACAGAGAGGAGGAAACAGTGTATCTGCATCTGTATACACTCTTGTCACTTAATACCCTGAAATTCGATATTTAGGGATGAAATACTGTAATCAACAGACCCTCATCCTCTTAGGTCCAGTATAGCTTTGGAGAGTTGGCATTCCTTGTCAGTCAGTGTTCATTTTTCCAGTGCCACCTTGGGCTGCAGTGACCTGCCATGAGTGTGCCTCGGTAAAGGCTTGTCCAGCCCTGCTGCAGGTGAGGGAAGGGGCTGTGCCCTGGGGACGTGCACTGTGCCACCAGCACTCCTCCTGTACCCTGCAGCCAGGGGCAGAGCTGGCAGGTGGCAGCAGCCACACCCTGCCTCTTTGTGTCATCAGGATTGAGACATCCCACTAAGGACACCTCCAGTCCCACCTCCAGTGCCACTCAGCAATCCAGGCAATTCTGGGGGTGAGAAAGATTTCTTCCTTTATTTGCAACTTTCTTTCCTTCTCTTGCCCATACTTCCTGCTTTTCAAAGCAGTAGTTGTAAAAGAATTTCAGGAAGTCAATCTATTATCAGTCTTTACAGATGTTTCTTCAACTTCTTGCCCCTTTCTGAAGTAAATCTGTTTCCTTTGAAGATGCAGTGCCCCTTTCCACGGCCCCAGTGGGAGTTCAGCATCCCCTGAGCAGGGTTGTGACCGGCCTCAGGAACACCCTGGTGAAGTTCTGGTTGGACATATGCTGCTGTGTTCCTGTCTGCTCAGGAAAAGTGTGACACTGTGGTTTCCTCGGTAAGAAACGTATCTCTGTTGAAAAGGAAACATATTTCCTTTTGGAAAACGGTGTCACGAAGAAAACCTGAGGCCACTGAAAGCGGCGAGGGTGGAAGTGCTGTGTGTGACAAGGTCTGTGCCCTGTCCCCCCGGGCACAGCCCGTGCTGGGTCAGTGTGCCATGAGAACCACGTCACCCAGCACACAGCTCACTGCACTGCCTTCCCTGGGGTGCTTTTCCCTCCCAGAGAATTTCAGGATGTCTGACAAAAGAAAAGGGATTAGTGCTATCATTTCCACTGTGCAGAGGAAGAAGTAAAGCAAGGAAGAGTTAAATTTGTAGGAAAGAAAAGGCAGAGTGCAATGCAAGATTCAGGTCTCCTGAGACCGGTTTTTCTGTTACATCTTATTGCCATTTATGAGGATCCATTTTTAGAAATAGATGGTGAATTGGAGCAATAGAGATGAGGTTTAATTTCTTTATTGGCTAGTGATGTTCATCCCTTTTTGGTCAGTTGCATTGTCCAAGGTGCCAAAAATATTTTGTGCAATCTCCTTTTCCTAGAAGATGTTTCTAAACTGTTTATCAGTTTAAAAAAAATCAAAGATGAGTAAGTCAGTTGGGATATTTAATTTGTATGTAGTCATTCAGTAGAGACCAGTGTAAAGGCTTTAGCCTCTGCAGTTTTTAATTTCATGTAGGTAAGGAAAAGCTACGTTAATCTTTTCCTGTGTCATGCTCAGCAGGGGTCACCATCCCCACTAACCTTTTGACCCAGGTGAGTCTCGGCCTGGTTGCTTTGAGGGTGTGCAGTGAGGTGCTGTGGCAGGTGTTGGAGCTATTGGTGCAAACACGTCAGGTACCCAGCTTCTCTAGAGAGCAGAAGAAATTGCTTTACTTTAATCTCCTCATTCAGCGTGAAAAAAATACGATCTAAAAATCAAAATCTACAAATGCAGTCTTGGCAAGATTGATGATCCTATGTTTTAATGATGAGATTTGTTTATTATTATTGCTACAAGTATTGGGGAATTTTCTTCTGCAAAATGCATCTCTCAATTTAGCATTCAGCAATCACCAGTTCTCTCTAAATCTGTGGTATCTTGCCTACTTTTTTAACCAATACAACATAAACCTATGGCATAAAGAGGCAGGAATATCAGGATCAGTAAAGGACTGAATTCTGATTAAAGTCTCTTGATATCTTTTGCTTTTGTCTGTATGCCATTGGTATAAATTGTCATTATAATAATTAAACAAGAAAGGCACTGTGAATTTTGTATTCCCTTGATGATGCCACAGAAGCAATATGTGTGAAATAAATGTGATAGTTGCTATAAAGTCAACTTCCACAGTAGCTTTTAAAGTTTGCTATAAAAGTCTTTGGCTGTTATGCTGTTCACAGTGAATTCATCTCTTCCTTTTTAGTTCATTGTATATTTTGAAGCTATAAAATTAATATTTACAGCTGTGTTATTGTATTACCATGTTACTCATTACTGCATTAATGGACAGTTCCTCATAAATAGAAATAACATTATAGTCTCCTACAGCTTACTTAGTCAATGCTATTTATTTCTATTATTATATTATTTCAGAAATGCTCACCTTAAGAGCACTTGGAAATCTGTAAATATGCTGCTGCTCTTGGGCAGGACTTGAAATGTTCAGTAGCTTCAGAATTACAGACCAGCTTCCCTTTGCAGTTAGAATATGTCAGCTACACATAATATTAAATAAAATTGGTATACCAGGTGCCACGTGTAGAGCAGGGTGTGTCTTAACACATTGTATGAAATGTGATATTTTAGACAATATTTCACTCCGAGGAGATATTTCATTTAAACCCTTGATGATTTTGTATTTGCCTCTTATTTTCTTCCAAAAACTACAAGTCTGTTTTGACAAGAATTTTACACATAGAAACACTAATAGCATGGTAATTCTGCTCAGAAACTGACAGTGCACAACCGGATCGGGATAACCCCTTTTCCTGGTTGGAATTACAATCAGCCTTCAAAACTAATCTTTAGGAGACATTGTTAATCCGCCTCGTGCTTACTCACTTGAACAGTAAGATCAGGATTCCCTCAGGCAGAGTGTAATAATCATTTGTCACTTTCGGGAAAGGACGTTTCCGTTTATTAATTTTCACTGATGGGGACTTGGACTTCAGCAATTGTAGTTTTTAAACACACAGTGTTTCATCTGATTGAATTCTTCCCAATGCATCTGTGTTCCACGAATTTTGTGACAGAATTGTCAAGACTCTAGAGCAACATCAAAAATTCTGAGCATCAATTGGGCTTAATTCAGTGGAAATTTTATTTCCCAGCCGGTAATTCCAGAGCTGCTGGGTGTAGCTGTCCCGGAGCGTGACGCTGGCTGTGAGGAATGGTTTTCCTCCCGCAGGATGTCGGCTGTGCCTCGCGGCTGTGCCGGCTGTGAAATGCGCTCAGGAGACACCGGGGAGCCGGGGCAGGAAGCTGGGGCTGCTCTGGGAAATCCCTGGAAAGCGAAGGAAAGAAGGGGCCAGCCCCTGTGGCTCCCTGCTCCGAGCCTGTGGGCAGGCAAAAGGAGACTGCTGGACATGGACCACGGGAGATCACAGGAGTCTTTTCTGAGTGGCAAAAGAAGGAGAGTGTTATCCAAGGAGGAGAAGGGGTGGGGAAACCATTATAGTCTAGAGAAATTTTAAAAGGCTGTAAAGAAAATGTGGGAGATCACGGTGTAGAACACCTCGTACAGCATGTCATGTGGCACAAGAGAAACAGGGACAGCCTTCAGGAAACTCTCCTTAATCGTAGGAGTGAGCAAGTGGATCTGCATTCTCCCTGACAAGGGTCAGATCCCAAATTAGTCTTTGAGTCTTTGTACTTTCATACTTCTTTATGCTGTCTTGATGGCACCTGAGCAAACAGTCCTGATAGCATGGCTTAGCTGGATGTTTGCATCTCCTCCTGCCCTTCCATCTGCTCATGGGTCAGATGTATTTCTGATACTAATTTAAAATTATAGCAACGGTTTCTGGGCCACGTTAACTTCATTATTAGCAGTGTCGAGCAGAATACCAAAGCAAAATTGGAAGAAAAAAAGATTTTGAAGGCAGGGCCTGACTGTGTGTTATTTTTAGCACTTTTTGGAGTGACTGTTCTTAACTGCCAGGAGCTGACAAGCAGGAGAAACACAGTGTGAATCAAGATGTTCACTTGTCATCTGTTCACATGTTTAATTTGTGAATTTGACATGCAAATGGTTCCTGTGCCACTGGTGTTGATGTGGCTGAGTGATGTACCAGCCGTGCTGCTGCCTTAGAGCAGTTCTCTGGGGACGGGGTCTCACAGAAATGGGGGGTTCTGGCCATGGCCTGGGGCCCTGTGGGGCTGGGCATGAGGCATCTCCTTGGGTTACCAAGGCAGGACATCCTAATGTGTCTTAGTTCTCTGTTGAGAGTGTGCTTGTTTAAAATTTTTATAATAGAACTGGAGAAAGAAATCCCAAGGGGAGCTTTCAAAAGTATTTTTATGTATGCTGAAAGTGGGAAAATAGTCAAAAATCTCCCAAAGAGGATGAATATTTTTCACTCTCCAGCAGGCTCCAAGATGTTCAGCAGGAGACAAAACGTGGTGTGTTGCTCACCTAGCCCAGGCATGGACAGCTAAAGGCTCCAGGCCCCTGCTGGCCACTGTTCCATGTGCACGTGGGTCCTGGCTGTGACCACCACGGGAGAGAGAACTCTTCACACAGAACACAGGGACAGGCATTAAAAATCAGCAATTGTTCCAGCAAAGGAAACTGAATAGATTCCTCAAATAGTAGAGATGCAGAAGGAGGAGGAGAGTAACTGGGAGAAAGAATGCGTGGAGATGGATTATTGCAAGAGAATGAAGGAAGCTACAGGTGAAAAGTGAGGTGAACTCAGAGATAAACTGGGTGAATTTAGCAAGGAAAACAACCATACCTCACTGAGTCTGGAAATCAAAATGTCAAGAGGTTGTGTTAATAGTTCTATGATGTGCTTTGTGGCATGTTCCAAGCTACAGCAATTTCATATAGTCAGAAAGACAGTGGAAATGTTTCCACTTGCCAGATTTTTCCAGGGCTTTCTGGTTTTTAACACTTTCTTGTCTGTGGTATTTTTCCATATGGCCAAATGATTTCCCAGTAAAATGTGTGTGAGGGCTGAGCAGTGGGTACAAGCAGGGTCTGACAAGATCTGCAGAAGAGTAATCAGCATCTGTTAACACCAGAGCTGACAAGATCCAGCAGCAAAGCCTGCAGAATGACAGAAGGGCATGAGACTCCTGAGCTGCAAAATGTTCAGGATGGCTTGCAGCGAGGATTTGCTCTCCTACCTACATACACATTGCTCTTTGTGCAATTTTATGTGATATTTTTGTTTGTTTCTGGCCAATTGCCTGGGTTTAGTGCATGGCTTGTGCAGCAGCCCCGTGAGAAGGGCTCAGCCCAGCCCTGGGGCTCCTTCCTGGCTCTGCTGGGGACAGAAAGCACTGCTGCCCATGAACTGACACTCAGCAGATTCTTTTGCTTGGTTTTGGCTTTTTATCTGAAAGAGAAACAGCTCCCATGTTTGTGTGCAGTAGTAGGGAAAAGGTTCCATTGCCTCAGGCCTTCTGATAGGGATGTTATCCCAAAAGCCTCAGCAGCTGATCTGGAGAAGGAACAGGAAAACTTCTTGTATTCCATAGTACAGCTGGACTCCAATTCTACTGGAATTTTAAAGCACTCGTTTAACATTTTCTTCTGTGATTCAAGTTAGCATTAAAACTCTGACAACAGCTGTTGCTTAATGCAGAAGTGGCAAATAGATTTTAAAATCCAAGACATTTTCCTTCCCAAATCACATTCTTTCTACAGTACCTGAAATGATCATAAGGATTGCTGCTGGCTCATAGAGCTAATGAATTAGATTTTAAACTGTATTTGCTACAGCTTATGACCCCTAATTTAGAAGATATATTAAATGTGGAAAATGAGTACAGAAACAAATCTCCACTATTTGCATTCTCTTGTCTGATGATATGTAAGGGACTGATTTTAAAAAATATTTTCTAAGTTCAATATATGAAGACATGGGCATATACTGATGTATTATAAACAGACAGTAGAAAAAAATCCATTTTCGTGGGAAATATGTTGATAAAAATAACTGTTGAAAAGTAAGCAAAATATTTCTTTAAAAATATCAGATGGTCTTGATTTTGTGAAGGGCTAAACCTTCAGTGCTGTACTGGCCTTGTACTGTTTTATTACTTTTGTATCCCTGTAATTCCAGAGGCTTCAGATGGGATCAAGATCCCTGTGTGCTGCTCCCTGAATAAGTTTAAGAATCAAGATCATCAGAAGGGAACCTTAATAAAAACCTGTCATTTAAATTGTACTTAAGGTGATCCGCAAAATCAGGTTATGGCAGCCCTGATTAGTGTTCATCTGCTTGTAGCTGTTTTCCTAATTAGTGCCCATGGGCCACTTCTCTTTGTATTTAGTTCCAGCAGAACAGAGCAGGGGCTTTCCAGAGGAGTTGGATGGTGAGGATCACTCACTGGGGAACCCCAGTGTGGCTCTGTGGGTTGTTGTGGGGCGGCACCTCCGCAGACGTGTGGGTTTGGGGTTCTGCAGGCAGACACCACGCTAATGCTGCAGAGCAGAGACAAACTGAGCTGCAGAACCCCTCATCCTGAATAAAGTGTTGCTGTGAGGTGCCTGTAGCCTGTACCCTCACTGCTGGGAATGAGGATTTCAACCCTGGCCATGCATTGTGTGTTTATCTCTAGCTAAGTGGCTAAATAGTCAAAAAACCTCTTCTTTTTTAATACTTAATTTCCTTCTTATCAGAGTCAAAGTGTATGACTACTGCAACTCCCTTGTGTGAAAACCAGAGATGTGACTGTGCTGTCAGGGGATGGGAGGATTAATGACTCATGCTAATTGTATGCTTGGAATATGCTGTTTGGAAGACTGTAAATATCCACCATCAACTTGAATGATCTGAAGTTAATGCCCTGGCTGGGCATTTCAATTCTCTGCAGAGCTGAAAGTACCAAAGGCTTTTGTGGGACCTGTCTGAAGACACAGTTCCCTCCTCTGCTTCTCCCAGACTGTACAGCACTAAGTGATGATTAAAAATCTCTGCCAATGCAAGAATTTGAAAGTCATACAAGCTGTCAGCTCAGCTGGACAGAGTCAGAGCTGTGTGGCTCTCCTCAGAGACCTTGGCACTGGTGGCGATCGTCTGCCGGCCCTCAGTCCTTTCATTAGTTCTGCTTGTCTAAAGACATTTGCCTTCGGCTGTTGTGGCTGCTGGTGGCTTCAGCCATCCTCCAGCTGGCTGTGGAACGTGCTCCCATCCCCTCCTTCCTGGAACACAGCAGAGCCACAGCCATGGGCTTGTCCTGGCTGGAGAGGCTCCCCAGCTGCTGGGACAGTGCCTTCTCCTCAGAGACACTGCCTTCCCCTCAGAGACACTGCCTTCCCCTCAGAGACACTGCTTTCTCCTCAGAGACACTGCCTTCTCCTCAGAGACACTGCCTCCCCAGAGCTCAGCCACCTCCCAAACTTCCACCCCGCTAACTTCAACCTTGGGCATTCCGGCTCCTTCCAAACCCTGCCCTGCCCTCTGCCCCACCTTTGGTTTCCAGCTGTGCTTGTTGCCAGCGATCCATGGAGCAAAGCATAAAAAGCTGACAACCTGGCATTTTTTCCTGCTACTCTGTAATTTCAAGCTAAATATGGATCCGGGTCTGCCTTGGCTTGTTTTGGAATTGCCTTAGTTATTTTGGCACCGTTTCCCACCAGTGTAGTAGGCTGCCATGTGTATAGACTGTTAGTTGTCGTGGATGTGACTCACTGTTCACTTCAAACAGTACCTGGATTACAATCAATCAATGAAACATAACCTGAATTTCTGTATGGGCCTTCTGGCAGAGCCTTCCTGAAGCTGCTGCAGGACCCCAATCCCTTGGAATTAACACAAGATGGCACTCTCAGGTATTACCACTTTCAGATTCACTTGGCTCTTAGAATTCCTACTTAACCCAACATACTTTGTTTCCCAAATGATTCCACAACTTTTCTGCTTCAGTAAGATGCCCTTGAGGTATAATGAGTAAGAAAATGTAACCAGAATGCTATTGAGGGCTGCAAAAGTCAAGCCAAACGCCAGGACCAGGAGCCTGTGGAATTCAGGCCCTACTCAAAGTATCGATTCCTCCTTTTTCACAGAAAAAGTCCAACACCCCCCTGCTTTTGCTGTTTTGTTAGCACAGTGTGTGTGTTAGTAACTTGTTGCTTAGATGTTTGTGTGAGTTTGAGTCAGATGTCATCTCTAAATGTGTGGATAGTGCTAGAACATAAGTAGAAAAGTTCATCCTCTGCATATGCCTTGGGTGGTGGGTAAAGGGAGCATTTTGAAGGTGTATCACTGGTTACACAGTATGAAAACTTTTCACCAAGTTAGTGATTTCTGGGAGTTTGGATCAATCATTTCCACTTATTTCTCAGCTCAGATGGAGGCAGCCAGATTCCAGAAGATAAGAACATTTTCAGTGAAAAGTTACTGACAGTTTAATAGAGAGAATAAATTTGTGGTTGCAACACTCACAATAGTGAAAATGGGTGTGTTTTTTATTCTGATAATAGAAGCAGCATTGTCAAAAATATCGACGTGGGAAAGCTCTTGTGAGTGCTATCAACAGAGAATTTTCTGAGGAAAAATTATAGGCTTTGGCTGGTGCCTAGAGTGGATAAATTCCCTTTTCATTGGACACCATTGGTCAATGCAGCTTCAATATTTACAGTTCAACACCTACAAGAAACTCAGGACTTTCCTTGGGGACAAAATGGTCCCATTCCAGTATTCACAGAATGTCAAATTGAATTTCCAAGTGCATTTAATTTTGTTCCTTGGTTGGAATGTAGAGGGGACTGGCCTTGGTAAGCCCCATAACTGCTCATTGAGCACTTGCTCTTTGCTCCTTCCTACTTTGCTTTAGGAATTAACCTGGACAGCCCCTGTTATTCCCAGAGTTCAGTGCTGGTGGGTTAAACATCAAAACTAACATTGGGGCACAGTGAAGGGCCTGTCTGTGGCTGTGCTTTGCTACATCACAGTTCACACAGCAAATAGCATCACACCAGGTGACTCTGCAATGGATACAGGGCTGCAGATGTATGTCTCTTTGTAATTTCAGCTCTATCAGCTTTCTGTGCTCCAGAGCATATCAGTCCTGTTCTTTGGACACGTGGATTACTTAAATGTTTCCCAATCAGTTTTCCTTAGGCAGAGCATCTCTCGGTTCCATAAGATGCTCCAGCATTTACACAGTCCATTTCCTTCCTGTCGCAACATCCTGGAGCTATTTCTTCAGAGACAGATTGTTTGAGTTTCTGCAAGTCAAAGAATGTTCAGTACTGCAGAAGAATCACTGAAGCTGCCATCACACGGTGCTTCTGGCTGCACACACCGCATTCTGTTCATTTCTTTCACCTTCCAAAACCTATTGGGAAAGCGCCCTTGGAGTGCTTTAAAAATGTTAACACGTTGTCAGTCACTATGTTGTCAGAGCTGTTCATTTGTCCTTTCTTGCTTACTTGGAGCTTAGAAATGATTAAGGAATGGAGCTGTTCCAGAAGCTTGTGAATACTGACAGGTTTTTCACTGCTCCCAGCTCCCAATAGGTTTGTCCAAACTCAACAGTAGTGAGCAAACACACAGGTAGTTCATGTACCCAACTTTCTCCCTGGTTTTGTATCTTATTCTGTGCTAGAACAGATGCCCCACATTGTTTGGGGTGCAGCTCTGTGTGCCAGGTACAGAAGTTCTGTGGTGAAAATGAGCTCTCTCTTGGAGCCCTCAGGTGCTCACAGAGGTGCCACATCTGCCCTGGGCTGGCCACGCTGCCTGCAGAGCTGCTGTCTCTTTCCTTGTTCCTTCTCCAGGTGCTGTGAAATCACCATCCATAACAACTGATGGCTGCTGTAGAAACAACCTTTCTTTAAACAGCCCTTTTACTATTGGAGGTCATATGCTTTTCAGGAGAATCCAAGCAATGTTTTTGTCACAGTCAAAAAATGCTGTGGAAGAAGCTCTGAAAGAGTGAATAGAATGGATCTCTCTCACATTAAGAACGTTTTCCCACTCTCATGATGTTAAGTGTGGTATTTGAGTGGTTGTTCAAGAACAAACGTGTCCTTCAGTAGGGCTCCAAGCAAGGCAGAGCTGTAGTTTGTTGAGCACCATCCACACTTTCCATGGCTCTCGTCTGGGAGGGCAGGGCTGGGCTCACGAGCTGGGCACATGATAAGGGACAGGGAGTGCTTTATTTGTTGTTTATGTCTCTGGCAGCTACCACAGGAGACTGAGTGGCTCAGCTGGCCTTGCCTTGCCCAGGGGGTGAGTGCAGAGCTCCCTCCTGTGCGCAGCAGTGATCTGTGGATGGGATTCCGGAGGCTGCACAGCGAGGTGTCCATGCAGAGACATTCCAGCCCTTCCCTCTGCTGAATGCAGAGCCACAGCTAGGGCAGAACTCCATTCTGCACAACTCAAATGTTCTGTAACTCTTCAAATCATTTCCTGTGCCAAAATAATTTGGACGTACATATTTGAGCATTAAAAATAGTAGTTCTGTTTCCCTGTTTGTCTTTTTCCACACAAAGTGGAAGCTTGAATACACAGCTTCCTTGAATACATGAGTGTAGTTTTTTTAGAGAAACATCAAGGAATTCTTTTCTTTTTTTTTTCTGAATTTTAAACTCAACAGCCAATGTACTCAACCAAAACAGCAGAAAATACTAAAATGGATGTGAAAGGACAGTGCAAACCATCTCACCCTCGTTCAAGGCCTGCTCGTGTGCAGCGGCTCTGTGCTATAAACACGCCGTATGTTCCAGCCTCAGTTGTCAGAGCTCCTGGCTGCCTGTGCTCTGGAGACAGGGGAGCAGATGGTGCTGGAGCTGTGCCACGAACAAGGTTTGCACATGCGAGTTTCTGAACAGAGACAAATCAGCAGAAAAAGGGACTTGGTGTTACCCATGGCTGCTTGGTGGAACTCTGCAAGAGCTTCTTCAGGGCTTTGCAGAAAATGAGCCTCTTACTCCCACTCTGAGAGTGAGGAACAATTTCCAGACACTTGTGAAACCCCACAATAACCAAGAGTTTGGTAGAAAATAAAATTTTATCTCAAACCTAAACTGATTCACCATTGCAAGTTCATCCTATGGCCATTAAGGATTCAGCAGTGTGAAAGCTGACAGGAACAACTTCTCTGAAAGGAAATTGTTCTGTGTTTGCTTCCAGCCTCAGATGCAGTTTTCTCTGAAGTGAAAAGCAAGAATTATAAATTTTTTTACGTTTCATCTTCTTGCATGACAGATCAGGTTTTTGAAGAATCTTTGGTGAAGGATCCCAAGAACAGCATTTTGAAAGTGCACTTCTCAGGGTGGTCCATCCCCGGTGCCCTCAGCCTGACATGAGATGATGGTGTGAGCAGCTCGCAGTGTCCATTGCTCCCCACTTCCAAAAGGCCAGGTTTAACAGGAAAAAAACTTATGACTTTTAAACACCTACAGTTTACAAATATGATAATAGATATTGAATATTACATATTCTGACACCAGGCCTTCTCTGGTGATGGTGTGAGATCTCAGCAATTGGAGCTGAAATTGGTGGTGGTGGTCCTGGAGCTCACATTTATTAATAGAAAAAAGATAAAATTCATAATTGATTAAAACAAAGCTAAAAGCACAGTTTTTGCAACACTGACCAGAATGAAAATTGAAAGCCCAGTTTCTGTCAATTTGCAGTCTTTGCACACTGTTAATCATCTCCAGCAACCAGCAAGAAGTTTTATTTTAAAATCTTTTCTGTGTTTTTATTTAAAATATAAATATGGATGCAATATGTAATGTTCAAAACTTACCCCAAAACATCTGGAGGCCACAAAAGAGAAAAAAAAAATAGCTCAGTTCTTTGTAAAGATGAGCACAGCTTTGCAAAGTGGCCATTGGAAAGAAGTGTCTTGGCTTCCTGGGCCACCCTCAGCAGGTGAGCCAGCCACGATGGATGGGCTCTGCAGCTCCAGCAGTCTCTGCTCTGGAAGCTCTGAACAGGGCATCAAAACTGTTCAGTCTCAAATCTTGTGTGGTTTCACAGTAGAAACCCTGAGCAACCAAATCACTCACGTACAGGATAATTTGGGTACCTTTGGGGAAGGTTTGGGCATTTTCTTAATGTGCAGATAAAATATTCTTTGTGTCACTTTAAAAGACAAACTAAAGCAGTTTGCCGTTCAGAATTGACTTCAACCTGTATCTTTTGTTCTTGGAAAAGACCTTAGGGTGAGCTCCAGTAACCCAGATCTGAGCACAGGCACCGCCCAGAGCTGTGGTGCTGAGTCATTAATTACCCAACTGTAATTAATGGCAGAAAATCCGCAGGGTGTGAATTCCCAGCAAGCATGAAGGGATTGCAGTCCAGTCCTTGGTGATGGAATGATTGTGTCAGAGTGCACAGCCTTTAAACCAATGGTGCCCAGCAGCAAATCTGTGCATACAGGTATTAGTTTTCCATTTTTGTTTTGTCTCTGTGCAAACTTTAAACAGGAGCATCCCCATTCTCAGTCTCTTATTAGTATTGAACTGTTCAGTGTTAGATAAAATTGGTGAGTATGAATATTTTGTACATACAAAGTAAGAATTTCAGGATATTGAAATCAGGAAGTAGCTGGGGTTTTATAAGATGCCTGAGAATCCAGGTTAATGCTGAATATGAAGAGTAAAACTCATAGTAAATACAACTGACAACATATCAAGAGTTTAGTCTAGGTGGAGGTGAAAATGATAATCCACAGATTTGTATGTTACTTTTACCAGCACAAAACTGCCTCGGCAGGGCTTTGTTCCCCTTCCTTTCCCTGCTCGCTGTCTCCTGGGTTCTTTGGCTGTTAACACTAGCAATATTTACCCAAATGTCACGCCTAATTGCACGTGCTAATGCTCTGTGCATGCGAGATGAGGAGTACAAAGGAGCTTCCTTTCACCTATTCCGACAGCACAGAACAGCTTAAGATGCAACCTACATTTTAAGGGGTGGAACTAAGATTAAAGGACAAATTTTCATTTAGATAAATATGCTTATCCAGTTGTGTTATGTTGATAGCAGCGTTTCCAGACTGGGCCATACCTGATTGTACTGCAGTGTGCTTTAGAACATCCCAATATTCACTCCAGAAACCTGCTTTTACATATCAAAACGCTGAAGAGTATTTTTCATTGTAAGACAGGAACCTGGAAGCTGTGCTTAACAATGCTTGCACATCCTTATGCTTAGACTCACATCTTTAAAGCAGCAGGATCAAATCCTGAATCTGATAAACTCAAAAGGCATCTTTTTCCAAAAAAATCCAACAACTCAATCCCAAGACTGTCACTGTGGTCTATTTCTGAAAAAGTCTGATCACCTATTGCTCATAACATCATCACATTCTCTCTCCAGCTTTGTCTGAATGCAGACAGGGCTGCAAGGGCTGGGAGCACCCCTGGATGTTTGATTTTTTCAGCTGTCAGGCAGAGCAGCTGAGACTTGTGCTGAGGGTTGTGTTCAGGCTGTTCCTGCTGGTTCTGTTACTGAAGAGGATGAGTTTCCTTTGCTGTGGAAGCGGTCTCTGAGGGCTCATCTATAAATGGAAGCAGAGCTGTCAGTAACTCATCCTGCGGACACTGGATGGAGCCCTACTCTCTGAGGATGCCCGCTCCAGCTGCAGCCGATGTGGCAGCGTGGGTCACAGAGGAAAAGCCGCCTCACTGAATCCTTCAGGCGTTTTCTCAAGAAAATGTTGGACCTAAAAATAGAGTGTGGAACAGCAGCTGTGGCTCCCATCCCGGGCAGAGCCTGTGCCCAGCCCAGGCAGGACCGGACCTTCCTCTGGGGCCAGCTGGGAGAGACGGCGAGTCTGGGACTGGGGAAGTGCCTGAAATGAAAGGGAACGATAAAAATAAGTCTCTTCCAAAAACCAGTCAATCTGGGTTTGATTGCACCGGAGAGGGGAGTTCCTCTGGAGCTGGCTGCAAAGGGAAGAGGACTGGAGCCAGCAGCTGAAGCCCCTAGGCACAGTGACAACATGTTTTGGAAAGTTCTGGATCAAATCTTTTGTTTCTTTATTATTCTGTGGTTGAGTGTATGCCTCTGCTGGAAATGCAGTTTTGCTTCATCAACCACACTTGTTTATTTATAGATTTATTTTTTTTTAATCAAGATTATAGACTAGCTTTGCCAGTGCTTATTACATTGAAATAATGTCAGGACAAAGCCCTTTGAAGCTACATTCTCAGGCCTTTCATTAGTATATTGAGGATTTAATTCTTAGAAAGAAAAAATAAGCATTGGAAGCATAAAGGTAAAGTTTCCTGGTTTGTTTTTTTCTTTTTTTTTCTTTTTTTTTCTTTTTATGTAAGTAAAGGTGGTTTTTAGATTCTTAATTTCCCTTTTCTCTTGTCCTGCTTCCCCCAGGCAGGCAGAGGTAGCATCTGTCTCTGGTAAGAGGAGACCCCAGGGCAGTCAGTGCCAGGGCTTTGGCCAAGCCTCACCTGCCACAGCTGCAGGAACTGAACTGCCCCAGCTGGACACTTCTTTTTCATTGGCTTCAGATTTGGGAGATTGTTTGTAAGGGGCCCTGATATTTTAAAAGTAGCCTGATGTGGTTCCTGCTTGTTCTGGTGGTAGATTGGCTGACAGCTTTCTGCTTGTGGTGTTCTCATCAAATACCAGCTTCACTTGAGTCAGAGACTGAATGTGTCACCTCTTGGTTATTAATCTCCTTGTATTATCACTGAAACACTGCCAGCCCATTTTATGGACTAGTATCCTTTTATTGCCGGAGATGCCTTCATGTTTTCCTTTAAATTATGCTGCAAATTCAGGAGTTGCAGACACACAACAGAATAATCCGGGCTGGGTCCTGTTCTGCATCCAGAGGGGAATGCCTGTGAGACACTCCCCAGTGTATTTGAAGGAAGAGAGGCTCAGCTTCTCTAGCACCATTCTCTTCCAAGCACTCAGCTTTCTGGGGTGTCTGGAAGAAGCAGCTACAGGCAGGAGTGTGTCAGCCACACCAGGGCCGAGGAAGCAGGGAGAGAGTGTAGATCTGCAGGAGAGCACCAGCTCTGCCTCCCATTCCTGCTCATCCTGAGCTCTGGAAGCATTCCCTCATGTACAGCTCTTAACAGAAAGCTCACCTGTTTTCTTTGTCCTCTCCAAGTGCTGAAAAGTGTTTGGTGATGATGGCATGTAAAGGAAAGGGGCCCAGAAGTGTACAAAAGCTGTTAAAAATTTCTGCTCACTGAAAACCATTACTTATGTCACTCCTCAAATTCCTGGTCTCTGCACGGGACCCACCAGCTCAGCTGTTCATCTCCCACCTCAGTGACACAGTCAGATTTCCCTGGCAAAATCAGAATATCTCTTCAAAATAATTTTATTAGCCTAAGTATCTTCAAATAATTAGTTGTAAAAGCTATTACCAGCATTTCCATATGCAGGGCTGCAGCCTGAGTTTGGAAAACATATGGACATCCCAAACTCTAATGAGCAGGCACTGTCTTTAGAGGAGAAGGAAAAGCTGTTTTCCTTTATTCTGTAATCATGAAGTGAATGTTAATCAGAATAGTTACCATTTCAGCTAGTATCCACTGGGATTCACAAAACACAAAATAGCAGCATGTCAGTCTATTCCCGGCTGGAATACAGTCCACCACCTGGCAGCTTGCTGCTCTGGGTAGAAGATCTAGGAAAATAGGAAGTGTTAGTTGTCAGATTTCCTCTAATGGCTTTAGCACATTTCCTCTGGATCTCCACATCCTCTGGATGTAGCTGCTGTGCTTGTTGGGACACGGTGTCCTCAGGGGCTCTGCACAGGGATCTTTGTGACAGGCTGAAAGCAGAGCCGAGGCTGCACGGGGTAGCTGTGACCTGCAGGGTCACCTCCCTGCAGAGCAGCCTGGCTTTTCCCGATTTTTAATGGATAACTCACTGCGGCAAAAACAGCCCCCATGGGACAGCAGGGTGGGAGAGCCTCACGGGGTGGGAATCACCTCTGACCCCCTGGGAGGCAGGAAGGAAGGAAGAGTGGGGATCTGCCCTCTGATAACCCCCAGACTCACTTCAGCTCTTTGATCAGGCCCCAGCTGAACTCCCACCTCATATTCTTTTTCTGTTGTTCTACTTCTTTCTTCTATTTTTAATCATCGTGCTAACCAAGCTTCCTTCTCTGGGAGGCACAGGAACCAGGGCTTCCTCTGTGCATTTGCTGCCTTGGTTTTTAATTCCAGGAAAAGTGAGGTTGCTGGGGAAATCCAGGGTGAGATTTCTCATTCACTGACACTCTGTGCATTTGTCTATAGATTCAAATTTTGTCAGGACCTGCCCAACCACTGTTTTTAATTGCTCAGAATGGCACATTCTGTCCTTAGGGTCTGTCCCTCCTTTGAACTGAGAGCACCTTATCCCCATCCCAAATCTGATGCTCTCCACAGACTTCAGTGCTGCCACAGGCCAGTAATTACAGCATTAGTTGTGCTCTTATTTCAAGTAAAGCATTGTCATTTTGTCTTTCATGGCAAAATCAAGCCTGTTTCACCTCACAACAGTTTTCTGAAAGTAACTCTTCCTGTTAAGCGAATTGTGTGTTTTCTTCCATCTCTCTTCTGTGCTCAGGAATGTCAAATGCAGTTCACACTTATCAGTGAGTATTTACCTGTACACTTCTACTGCCAGGACTTAACACAAAAGGCAGATAAATTCTCATTTGAGGAATAAATACACTGGATGCAGACCATAAATACTTTTGGTTCAACAAATGTTACAGTTGTTAAATGAACTGCTATGACCACAAAGGAATTGTGTTGTGTGGTTCCTGTGCTGGATGAATGACGCTTTGCATCCCAAAGGACGACTGGCCCCATTCAGGGAACACTAGAGGCAGCTGAAGGGTATTTTCAAGATAGAGCAGAGACAGAGCTTGTGAGGTACTGTCCTACCTTTGGAGACGAGCCAAGCACAATATTGGAAATGTCTTGGATTTTTCTGGGGAGCATCCAATTGCTACAGCAGTTACTACAGGAATAAGAGTGAGCAACATTTTCCAAGGTTAGTAAGAGAATAAAGAGCTAAATAAACCAATCAGTGAATTTAAAATGAATGCAAGGTGAGACCACAGAGCATAGATCTAAATATTCCATCTGGACTTTCACAACCCAGAAGGGATGGTGGCTGTGTCAGAGGAGGCTTGGTGTAAAACAGCTTGGCTCTGGGCAATCCAGTCAGCTTCAGCACAGTGCATTTGCTGATCAAATCCACGTCTTCCAGTGAAACCATCTGCAATGTGATTTGTCCTGCCTGACCAGAATGTAATGAGAACACACTCCTGTGTGGCAGTACATGACTTTCTGTGCTGTTGTTGACAGCTTCAATGGTTGTTTCCATAAAATTGGAAAATAATCATAATGCTGCCCACGTAGAGAGTGGAAATATTCTAAGAAAGTTGAATTGTCTTTGAGATCTCTGTGCCAAAGGGATGGAGGCAACGCAGTACTGAATTACCAGGGGTTTCCAGCCATGGAACAGCAGAATCCAGGGCATGGGAGGAGGGAAAGACACAGAATCTACTGGCACTGCCTGGTTACCTTTGGAGAGAATATCTTGCAAACCTGTCAAATGTGGCCATTCCTTCAACATCTGCAGATTCAAGTAAACGTCTGAAGACAAGTTCAGGCTCTGAATGGAACAGCTGCACTGTTATTAGAAGATTCATAAAACCTACAAAAGACCTCATGAATTTCTAAAGCCTCTGAAATGAAGAGTGTGCAAAATAACATCTGCTCATCTTTCCTGAGGTCTATTGTTGCATCTGCCCTGACAAAGAATCCCAAAGAATGCACATTGTTTGTATGTTTTCTAAACACTTTAGGAGACATCATTTCTAACAGCTCATTTGAATCTCCAGGAATATCCTTTGACACGAATTCCCTCTGCAATCAAACGGGAATTAAGAGGAAAATCTGTTCTTGTTTTACTATTTGAAATAGAAATCTGCTGAAAATCAAACAAGTACAGTTGCCAGAGGCACCGATGGGAATGGTCAGGCCCTGAACAATTGGTCCTTTCTGTGACTTTGCTTTGGTCACACAAAGCTTTTGCTCCCACCAGTGACTGGGGGGAGGGAGAATACACAGAATTTTCAATGCCTGTAAAAACCTGACAGAGCTTCAACAGTACAGAAATAATTGAATGATGGTAACAGGAGTGTTAATGAAGAGGCTACAGGGAAATGTACCACCTCTTTTTTTTCCCCTCTTCAAAATATTTCAAATAATAACAGGTGCAAGAGTAGTAAACCAGAAAGTAAAATGAATCCCCTGTTATTGATTTAGCTTCCAAACAAGCTTTAGCTCTTCATCTGTCGGAGGGTTGTTTTGTGAGACGGAAGATTTTCTGTGGAGAAGCTTGAAAAAGGCAGTGCTGTAGGATATGTCTGTAGAGTCACTGAGATGTCTGGGGATTGTGCAGGAAGAACAGAAGTACCTCTGCTGCTAGGAAAGCCACTGCCTTTCTTCACTCCATCACCAAGGAAATGGACAAACAAGGTTTCATTTGGTGTTGGACCAATGTGATCCGGAGATTTAACACAACGCAAAGAAAACTTAGAGCATTTGAATTTTTCTGAGTGGATAATTCCGGTTTCCTTCTCTATGACCTTGTCACTGTCTTGGGTAATCTCAACAAGGTACAGGGAGTTCCTTCTTGACTGACATTTCCTAATTGTTTTGTGACCTTTTCTCCTCTCTCTCTCTCTCTCTTCACACTCAATTCAGTGCTTATTAAAATAAATTCAAAAAATTTATGTAATTAATATTGATTACTGTAGCTAGTGGTGCTGAAAATGCAGTTTATTGGCTCTGCTGCCTCACAGATCATCCTGCAGAAGCTGAAATTGTAGATTAGAGTGGTGGGATGCCTTTAGAATGTGCACCTCGAGTCTACTCCAGGAAAGTCCAGATGGCAGGTCCAGTCTCTTGGATTAGACTGGAGTAGGATAACATTTCAAATATGACAAATATAGTGATAATTTTAATCCAGATTGATAATATTATTTTAATGTTATTTTAAATGTACATAAATATTATCTCAATATAATCTCTAAATTAGGCAATAGGCCTCATTGTTACTTCGAATAATTGGTAATTGAAAAATCTTTCCCATCTGTTTATAATAAAAAACATCTGCTCAACATCTGCCAGAGAAGAAAAGTGGTGGGAGAGAATCTATGGCTTGGAAAAAATGTGGTCTCTGTTCAGAGGGCAGAAATCATTGGGTGCACCTGCATTATCTGCCTGTTCTAATTTTAAATTCACTCACTCCAGAAATGGTTTCCTGGGAGGAGGAAGAGCTGCCAGCTCTGCCTCAGCCTCATCCCCACATCCCCCTCTCCAGCCATTGTCTAGCTCTGCCTGGATTTAATTTATTATTATTGCATCATTAATGAGAATCACACATTCATCTGAGAATCACACCACATTTTATTTTTTTATTTAGTAAAGTCAATTTGCATTTTACTTAATCCATTCATACTATGGAATCTTTTTTTCCATCTTCCATTGGCTCACATACATGAAGAACCTGAGGGACTAAATAAACCCTCATATATTCTATACCACATTATTCCTGTGATGGCTTTTCAAAGCAGGATGATAAGTTTTCATGTTAATCACCTACAATCCACGATGACCATAAGGTTGGCCTCAAGGATTCAGACAGATCTGTACTTGGAAATGTGTAACTGATCATGCTCACATGGGATTTCAATTTCATCTAGAAAGATCTCTTCAAAATTAAGGCAAGTAAAAATTTCATTTTACCAGGTCAGAAATACCCAAAGCCTTGTGATCTGGTCAGTTTTTCAGTCACCATCACACAGAACTGCTCAGAGTCTGGGTGCTAAATGGCATTCACAGGCATTTCAGTGTTTTATTTCTTAAAACTGACAGAGCCCAGAGTGGTGGTTTTTAGCAGTTCCTGTGGGTAGGGGTCTGAGCTGGAGTTCAGCATCTGCAGGTGTGGGTAGGGGTCCCAGTGGAGTTCAGCATGCTCTGCAGGCGTGGGTAGGGGTCCCAGTGGAGTTCAGCATGCTCTGCAGGCGTGGGTAGGGGTCCCAGTGGAGTTCAGCATGCTCTGCAGGTGTGCACAGGGCTGACAGATGCTGGCATGGACCAGCACGGTGCCAGTGCTGAGCCAGGGGCACCAGCTGGGAGGCAAGGGCAGCTGCTGCTCCTCCCCATCCCATCCCATCCCATCCCATCCCATCCCATCCCATCCCATCCCATCCCATCCCATCCCATCCCATCCCGGCTCCCCAGGACCCGGGGACAGGGGGGCAGAGTTGGCACAAAGGGACTCCTCAGCCATGGCCACCTCCTCCGGGCATCTCTGCTGGCTTTGTTCTGCCTCAGCTGCAGCCAGCCTGACCCGACATCTGCCCTCAGGCAGGAATTGCCCTTGGAGACATTAACCTGATCAATTATTCTGTAGTTGTCTTTAATAAATTCTCATTTCACATTAATACTGAACGACAGCCAAATGAGAACCACTGCTGTGTGCAGCTCGGGCCGTAACCAGCAGTCCATGGCCAGTGTCTCTCATCTCCTCTTTGGTGACGAGATGGGCTGAGTTTGATGTGTGGAGGACAAGGGCTGTGGCAGAAAGCTGTCCCTGCAGCCATCCTCCCCTGGTACACAGTGAGAACATGTGCTGCTCTGTGCCCTCAAAGCTTGCTACATCCTCCCCGCATTTAGGTTTCTCTTCATCCCTCTCCTGTAGTCACAAGTGCTTTTGTTACAAATCACAGCAGTGAGGAGACACGTCTGTCTGCACCTCGAGAGGACACGTGTCTGAACCTCTGCCACAGTCACATCCTCCTTCCAGCCACTTGCTGGAAAATACCTTCAGCTCTAAGAACCAGGAGTCCCTTCAGCTGCTGAGCTGTGACAAAGTTGTGCCTTTAATCAGTGTCAGAGCCAAACACACAAAGACAGCAGTGGAGTAAAAGCTTTGGTAGTGCAGAGCACATCAGAAGGCTGCCCTGGGGCATCTGACAGTGTCTGGCAGGTGACATTTCCATGGCAGCAAACCCAGGCCAAGTTCACGGTGGGGACGCCCAGAGCCAGCCAGCTCCAGCTCCAGGTTATCATTTGCAAGCACTGGAAACAGTGATATATGAAATGCAAGAATATCCTGTGAACAGTGTTTATTGATGCAACTTCAGATCTTCTTTCCACTGGATGTATTGAACAGCTCAAATAACACTGGCAAGGAATTATCAAACAATTACGGGATTAATTTGCCCTTTCAAAATTTGATTACATGTTTTGTGTCATCTAATCCTGTCACTCAGGGAAATCATAATTATGTTTCCCTGCAGCATAAATGTTAGTGAAATGTGCTGTCCAAGTCAATCAGTGTTATGAAGAAATTAATCTAACCCAGTTCCTGTTGCTAATGAACTTTTCCATTAGCTGTGAGCTCTTGTCTGTGGTCTGTGCTGGTCAGGCAGAGCAGCTTCAGCTGCAGCTTTGCTGCTGCTGTCTCACGTGGCTCTGTCAATGTGTCCCCATGTGGAGAGGGCACAGAGTGCAGGTTTTGTGGAGAGCTGTGTGCCCGGGCCATGGATCAGAACTTGGGCTTTTGGTGTGATGGATCTGCAGGTGCGTTTGGGCTGAGTTAGAATGTGAACACCCCACAACAAGACAGGCTGAGCCTGGCAGAGTGACAGCAGCATGGCTTTGCCTCTCTCAGTCCTACCCTGCGTTTGACAGTGCATGGACAAAGGGTTTACCTTCATAGCAATTAGAGAGCACAAGTTCACAGTACCAAATAATTCTGGTAACAAATTTGTTTTCTGTGCTGGTTCCTTTTAAAACCTCTGTGATTTGCTGCCCCAGTCTCCTGGACAGCAGTGACTGGGGAGTGGTGGAGATGGAGCTGCAAACACAACAGCATTATCAAAGGGCAAATGCAGGTTTGAAACTTTGTGACTAAGTTAGACAGAGTCCATATTACATTATACCGGTCCTTTATGAAAAGCCATAGGATAAGTTAAAAGTTGTATTACATTTGATAAAATATGATGGAAGATACAATATAAGAAAAAAGTGAAGGGCTGAGATGTAGCACCGTATTCCTGCCCATTACCTAGCTCTTCATTCTTCCTATTGTAGTTCCTTTCACACTGTAGTACCTCTGGTTCTGGAATTCTTTATTCAGCCATTCCTCCAACAAAGCACTTGAGTGCAGAGACAGTCAGTTGCTCGGAAGATGCTTATGTAGGTGACAATTCTATGTGGCATTAAGCATGAAATAAACAATACTGTGGTGTCCTCAGCACAGCTTCCTATCTGAGTCAGCAAGGAGGGGGTTGCTCTGTATTGCTGTTTCTCTTTAGCATATGATTAGTATCAAGTTTCTTTTCAAGTGCTTTGCTCATGGATGTTTCATGTTGGAGTTTTGGTTTCCAAGATAACATTCCTCCTCACTGAAAGACAACATAATTTTTCTGACTTGTCTTTTCATCAATTATGCCGTGACTTCCCCCTGATAATGCAGGGGGAAGATATTTCATTTCCATTTTAATAGCAGAACTCCCTTACGTACAGTGATGAATGGCTGAGATCCTGACCTGACCTGAAGTCTGCTGAAATCAGTAAGTACCTTCTCTTGGCTTTTGTTGTCTTAGGATCAGACTGTGGAGCATGATCCTGTCCACTGAAGTCAGTGGGAATTCTGTCTTTGATTTCACTGAGCACTGCTGAAGAGGACATTTAATGAACAGTGCATTTCATGGTGGCAGGCTGTTACTCTGGTAAAATGAGCTACTTGTAAAATCCAGATTTCCTTCAGACATGATGTTATAGGTAGAGAAATGAAAAGTCAGATGGTCAAATCTTCTAGAAATTCACTGGGCTTTCCCTCCTGTGTTTAGCGTTTCTTTATGACCAACATGACAGCAGCTGCTATTCCAGATGTTGTTATGAGAAAGCCTCACATGTCACACAACAAACTGGATACCTCGTTCTTCTGGGACATTCAATCGCCACTGAAGAATTGTTCCAAAATATTGTGTTGCCGGTTTGGATTTGGAGATTATTGTTAATTTGATGACAAATACAGCTTTTCCTTTCCCTTTCCCAACCAGGAAGGCTCATTTAAAGTTTAGGTACATGAGCTCTGTGAGCCTGAGGATCACACAGCAGGTTCTCAAAGCACTGGTTGTTCCCCTGCACACAGGAACCACCACATCCAGACAACAGCTCCACCAAAACTCGGGCAGAATGGCTGTAAGGTCCATTCTGTTTCCTCTTCAACATGTGGGGAGCCTCTGGCAACTCACAAGGACATGAACTTTCTGTGTCTGTACTATTCTTTATTGCCTGCTATGTGGTCACCATATTGTCTATTTGTGGCACTTGGCCTTGCAGCCAGCTCATTTCTGAGTCACAGACCTGGGCCAGCTCCTCCCCAGGTGTCACCCCTGGGGCTCTGGGAGGCTTCTCTAGGGAAGGCTGTCATTAGACAACGGCAGCAGGTCCAAACTTTGGGCCTTGTTTCTGGATTTAAAGTTAATGTGTTAAAGTCCCAACTGCAGGCATACAGACATGGGATTTTAAGACTGTTCCCTTGTTTAGGCTCATGGCAGGGTAAATATAATGGCTCCATGTTATCTGGAGCAGTATTTGCATGAGATACACATCATCAGCTGAAGTTAACCTGGCTGTGGCTCAGAGGAATGTGCCAGCTGGAAAGCACGTGCTGTTTCCTTTACTCCCCCTCTGACCCTGACAGTCCCTCAATGTGCATCTGTGTAGGACTGAACGTTCCAAGGAGCTTGGATTGTCCAAGGGTTGTGTGGCCTTAGGCCTGTTAAACCATTTAGGCAGCCCTGCTGTGTCAATAATCCCCTCCTGAATTAAAGCTGGGCAGCAGCTCCTGCTCAGCCTCCTGAGCACTCCCGCCTGCTCCATTCGATTTGCTCAGGGTTAGCAATGGCTTCATTAGGGGAGGAATGCTTTTGGGAACAGAACTCCCTGGCCAAAGCTGTTGAGAGGCTGCTAAGGATTAGTCCCACTTCCCTATCTCAGGCAGCATCTGTGGATAGTGCTTGGAACAGAAATCACTCACCATTGGAACAACACACAAAGGCATAACCAAAGACTCCAGTTTCTCCTACACACTGTCCCAGAGATGCCCTCTCCCTTTGGATGCCCAAGCACCCCTTTGTGCAGGCTGCACTGGGAACGTAGCTGGGGATGGGTTTGTTCCCTGTCCCTGGAGTTTCAGTGGTGCCTGAGGAAAAAGCCAATCTGTTTTGCAGCACCCTGTACCTGAACAGTTCCAATGCAAAAGCTAAACCGGGAGAGGTGGGTGTGTGCTGCTCAGGCCCGAGTCCCGGGATCACAGCTGTCCTTGTGTTCTGCTCCTGCAGGAATGCAGACTGATAAGACAATATGAGTCTGCTGGCCCCTCCCAGAGATGTCAGCCTTCTCACCACTCAAGCTCTGAAGGCCCCTTCATGTGGAATCCCTTGGCTTCACCAGCAGCAAAGTCTGAGCCATGTTTTGACATGAGAAAATTCCTTGTTTTCTTTGGAAGGTTCAAACAACTCCCAACTGTCTTCAACTGCTAATGGCAAAAAACCCTTTCCCACTCCTCTAGGGGTTTAAGTCCTATCCTGTGTCTTCAAATGAGGGAAACACAACTAGTCCTTTAGGGGTGGATCTGCATGTTCATTAACTGCCTAGACAGTTAATTGAGTTTAAACATCCATAGCACTATTCATTTTTGTCTTCAAAGCTTTGGAAATCCATCTAGCTCTGTAATGATATGGAGAAAACAAATAAAGCAAAAGAAATGTAGAATATGTTGTATCTAAAAATACATTTAATCTCAGCTGAAAAATAAGAATAATATATGCCAAGATCTCCTTAATTACTGAGAATGGAAGGATAAAACATTCTTGGTACATGAAAAGCAAAGCCTTGTCCAGCTGTGGTCCATGTTGGGAACTGTTCAGCAGTGAGCAGTAAGGGCACACACTGCTGGGATGGATGGAAAGCAGGCAAGGTGCTTCAGATGAACATTCTGGTGCAACCAGAGGGACTCAGCACATCTGAGTAATTGACTGCAAATTGGCAGATGGCTGTGGTAAGAGGATTACCACAAATCAAGTTAGATGGCAAGTGTAACAAAGCAATAGCAAGCAAAAACAGCATTGCTTTTTTCATTCCAATTAAAAACTAAGTGAACACCAATAGCTTTGAAGCATTCTGAATGACAGCAGCTTTTGATGTCAGCTCAGAGCTCCCCCAAAGCTCCTCTTCCCTTTCTCATCTCCTGTCCTGACCTCCCTGGGGTTCTGTCCTTGCTGCCTCCACTTGCACAGAGCGTCTGCAGGGTTTTCCCTGCCATACTGGTCTGACAGCATCTTGGCTGCTGGAGTGTCACCAGCAGAATTGCCCTTGAGGTGCACCAAGAGAAGGACCCAAACATCCCTTGTTCTTTACAGCACCACCAAAAAGCCTTGTGAATGCAGTGTGCCAGGCCTCGAGCCATGCCAGTGTCCCAGCCTGGGAGCATGTGGCACTGGGGACAGGGATTGTTCACTGATGTGTGTTTGCTCTGGCACCTCTTCCCTGCTCTGTTCCATGTCTGGTCCCATCTCCCTGCTGCTACCAAGTGATGACACAGCCCACTCCAGGCAGATCTGAGACAGCCTGAGTCAAGTTTTAAAGAGCTAATCTCCGGGCTGGCAAGAGAAGGTGGAACAGAAATCATCTCTTCTTGTGCATGTCCCACAGGACAGCCAGCCTTGGGCAGGTCCTGCCAGAACCAGCTGCTGGCGGAGAGGGCTCTGTTCCCAGCTCACCTTCCCCAGCACCAGCTGATCCCATCCAGTTCCTGAAGCTCCTTGTGTTTTATTGCACTTCCAACTGCAAGAATTTCAGAGGATATAGAGCCGTAGAACCATGGAATATCTTCCCTGTTTGGGAGGCAAAAGTTGGTAGTTACAAATGAGACATTCCAGAAGTCAGTGTGTGCTTGGTGCTGAGGGAAGGCCCCCAGGAGCTGCAGCTCCCTCCCTGCTTCTCTAACTAAAAGAAGACCAGTGTAAAAGGAGGCAGGTTGGTGAAGAGCAGAAGATTTAAGCTTTGCTTGGCTCCACAGACCCTGAATTTCACACAAAAACCCAGGATGACAAAACACCTGCCAAGGAACAGATCTATTTCACTCATCAATTACTCAATTTTTCTGTAGAAATTACTATTTAGGTCAATTATTACCCAACCAAGGCTATGTTATATGTCAAGGCAGACAAGTTTTCCTACAGCACATGGTGCAGCACGGGGTCTCTGTCACATTTATCACCTGCAGTGCTTACGTGGTGTCCATGTCACAAGAGTGCCTGACAGAACCAAGGAGGTGCAATGTGCAGTGGCGCTTTGCTCTTGCCTGAGAGAGCACAGAAATAACAGCCTGGGCCTCCCTGTCTCCCCTTCCTGGTTATTGGCCCTTCTGGTTTCCAGCTTAGGGCTCATTCCTAGCGAGATGCTTTGTTTGTGTCTCTATATTCCAGCAGCAGCACAGGAGGCTGGGTGCACACAAGGCATCTTCTCTCTCAGACACTTGGGCCATTTTGATGTGCTGCACCCCAGATGAATTCAAAGATGAGTTTGTATTGTTGAGAGCAAGCTGACACATCAGGAGAATGTAATGTGGCTTGAAACCTGTGGCACTGTGTTGATGAGCTCTTTTCCCTCCTTCATTCTCTCAGTCTCACACTAGTTTTAGACCATTTCCTATAGTAAGGGTTTCCCAAGAGTGTCAGGCTTCCCTTTTCTGTCCCTTTTCTCCACGCTGTTGTTAGTTCCTTTAGCTCTCTCTCCATTGCTGTCCCCCAGCCGGGGTATTTTCTGGTCACTGCAGAGGGATTAGCTCTTGCCTGGCTGGGGTGCCTGAGCCAAGCCCTGACAGCAGCACCCAGCGAGGAGAGCTGGCTCCAGCTCCCAGACAGGGCTGGCAGCTGCTGAGAGCAGCAGCACTTCAGAGGCAGCAAATCATCCCAAACCAGCCCTGTGATGAGAGGGAGATGGTAACTGCGGGCTGGTGGGGAAGGAGCTTTGCTGGCTGCCAGGACCACCAGAGCCAGCTCCATCTCCAGCCACCGTGGTAAGGAAGGCAGCAGAGGAGTGTGTGGGCCAAGCCATAAATCTGATCCTTGCTGTGACAGCACAGCACGTGTGCATGCAGGAGGGGGAGCTGGCCTCTGGGAGGATCACTGCAAGGGGCTGAATCCCAGGGATACCACTGGCTCCAAAGTGCCACAAACCTGCGACTGCTGGCCAGCAGAGCCAGCTCGATTATAGCCTTGAAACTGGAGAGGAGTGAGGACAAAGGTATCATTATAGGAATAAAATATATATCATTAGATACAGCTTTATCTGACACTGACATTAATGGAGATCTTTTCAAGAGTTTCAGTGAACCCAAACCATTCAGTCTTCAGAGGAATTAAGTGCTTGAGATTTTGAAGGACTCTCTCTGCCCTTGGTTTTCTCCTTGAGCTCTGAAGGTTTCCCTTCAACTGGCATATCTGATACCTTTTTGTTTCTGCTAAAGCAAATAAATAATTTTGCTTTTTGTTAGTTCAGGTTAGGCAGAAGTTGGTAAAAAGACTAAGCAAGAGGTTTCTGCCATGGAAATCAGGCAGGAAAACTCCCGTCGAAATGGCTCAGGGAAACGCGAGGAAGTGTCAGCAGCTCCTCGGGAATGGATGGCAATTGCTGCAGTGACACTTTGTGGTGGGATTGAGAAACAGATCCACGGGAAATTCACTCACCAAGAGCAGCTGCAGACACGGAGCTGGGACACTGAGCCGTGGTTTATTTAACTCGGCCCAGCTCGGGTCGGCTCTGCAGGGAAGGGTCACGCTCTGACCCGAGGCTGAGTGACCTCCAAGCCCTTTGGCCAGAGCGAGTGGCTGTTCCCAAAGCAGCAGTGACCCCGCCGGCTGCCACCCTCCAGCCTCTCCAACCCCCAGAGCGGAGCACGGGAGAGAACACAACCTCTGGGCTGGGTATCCGTGTCTGAATCTTCCTTGAGGTGTTTCCTACACACCTCTGATGCTCCTTTCTGCCTTACACAGCTTCAAAACCTGACTGCTCCTTTACCAGTGTCCAGAGACCATCAGAGGAATGACAAAGGGATCATAGTTTCCTTTTTCTAATCTCCACGTGGATAATTCTTTCAAAATTCAGCAAGAAGTGAGGAGGCCATAGGTGCAAGAGATGCCACTGAGTTCAGAATCTTTACAGCAATAATTAGTGCTGGAAATTGCAGGTACTGAATGAGCCCGGTTGAAGGTGCCCCTGCACTTTGCCCAGGGCAGGAGGTGCAGCTCCTCCTGTCCCAGGTCCTCCTCTCCCAGCTCCTCCTGTCCCAGCTCCTGCTGTCCCAGGTCCTGTCGTCCCAGCTCCTCCTGTCCCAGCTCCTGCTGTCCCAGCTCCTCCTGTCCCATCTCCTCCTGTCCCAGCTCCTCCTGTCCCATCTCCTCCTGTCCCCGATCCTCCTGTCCCAGCTCCTGCTCCAGCCCCGCTCCTCCTCTCAGCCGGGCAGGGCAGGGCCAGCCCTGCATCCTCTGCCTTGTGCGGGAGGCTGCGGAAGCCCAGGGCAGCCCGGGGGTTTTATCTCAGCTCCAGATGCTGCTGAGCATGAGGCAGAGGGACAGGAAGGTGTCCCAGAGGGTGTCCGAGAGAGCAGCTCACTGCGGCGAACACCGGGGTGGGACCGGGGACCGACAGAACGCGACTGCCAAAGTCAGAGTTAGCTGAGTAAGTGAGAAAATAGAGCCACGGGCATGTTCTTGAGCAAAGAAGCCATTAGCTAAGGGCCTGAGGCGTGAGATGAGGGCAGTTTCAGCCCTGTTGCGGCCTCGGCACATCCTTGGAGGGTCCCTGCCCGGCACTCCCTGAGCCTGGCACGGAGACGGCACCGGGACCCGCAGGGACCCGCAGGGACAGCCTTGAAAGTGCCACCCTGCCCTGTGAGGATGGCCTGGAGCTGGCTGTGCTGCACTGCTCTTCACCTCCAAGCACAAGGGGAAACACAGGCGGCAGCTACTGCTGCAGAAATTCCAGAAATTCCTGCTCGGGGTTGCCTGTGATGCAAATCAGGGTGTGAACCCGGGAGAACCAGTGCTAATGCTGATCTCTCTCTGCTTCCTCCCGAAAGGACGGCTTGCTTTGCTTTACAGAAAATGTGGTTTACCCTAAAAAAAAGCAGATAATTAGATTTTATCGACTGGCACAGATCCAAGCATTTCATTTCTTGGGTGACTTCTGCATTACCTGGTGGGAGGGACTGGGCAATCCTGCACGAACCACAGTTACTCCTCAGCCAGAGACTTGCCACAGCACTTTCAGATCTCCAGGTGTATGCTTCATTTTCAACACATACACATAGTTTAAGCAAGAAAATGACAGATTTTCTTATTTCATCTGTCATCTCTTTATCACTCTGTCTTGGTGAATGACCAAAGAATTCATAAAGGGCAGATGCAGCTCTCAGCTCCAGTGAGATATTATTTATATATATTATTTATAGCACGTGCCAAAGCTGCACACGCCAGGCAGGTGTTACAGGCGTGTGCCACTTTTCTGAAGGAGTCTGTAATCCAAACTCCTCCTGGATTTCTAGCACATCACTGTGCTCATAAACATTTCTGAGGTTAGAAATCAGATGAACAGCTCTGTCTAGTGGCACTTGCAATAACTACATGAGAAGGTCGTTATTTCTAACAGAATTCAGTCCATGTGTTGAATCAAGTGAGTCTAAAAATAGTTGGTTGGTTTGCTTTTCCACATGGCAAATGCTCTGAGTACTTCTGGAGACACGGGATTAACATGTGAGGCCACACTCTGCCATGAGCTTTCTGTTCTTTTAAAAGCTTTGCTGCCTTTATTTAGTTTTCACCAAAAGCAATCCCAGAGGCTTTGCCTTTCCTAAAGGTGTGATTGTGATTTGGATCACTGTTCTTCCCTGCCCCTGAGGTATTCGGTGTTGATGTCCCAAACCCACCCCAGCTCACCAGCCTGTTGTGTGGTACAGTCACTTTGGTTTGGGTTTTGGGCAAGTTCCGTGATACTGCTCTGTGTAATTCTTAACAAAACCATGCAGCTGGGGAAATGATTGTGGACCCTGCCAGAACCTGGGCTGGGGGCACCCTCACTTGACCAGTTTTAATCCTGGACACTCACTCTTACCTACCCCAATTGTTGCTTAGAGAGTGATTCAAGCACACTTGTATGTAAGATGTTGATGGTAAAGCAGCACCTTTGCATCAAAGGGGAAAATGGGTGTGAAGGGAGAAGGCAGTGAAGTTTCTGGGATTAGAATGGAGTGGTTTGTGTTGGATGTGTGTGTGTGCCTCCCTGTGCAGTGCTGTTGGCTCTGACCACAGCCTGTGTTACCTGTGCAATCAAAATTAGTGAGCATGAATAATAAAGAGATTGCACTGATTATTTCAGGGTAAGGATTCAGCATGTATCCTTGTCTGGTGACTTCAGGTTATGGGGCACCGAGGTCAAAGCCTAAAGAGGGAAGGTGAATACACTGGAACTTGCTCAAGATTTCGGGTGAGCCAGAGCACAGAGCACCCGTGTGCTACCCCTGTGCCCAGGCCACAGCTGAAGAGCAGATGCTGCAGAGATTGCAAAGCAAAGGGCACATTATTTTATATTTAAATCTCTCTTGAAACAAGGACTCCACCTTTTCTTAGCAGGCAAGGCTCTGTTCCTTAACTGTGGCAAGCAGGTAGTGGCAGAAATAAAGACTGGCTGAGAGTCATGCCCAGCACAACTTTCATATGGAGTCTAAACTTGCAGGGTTTTCTGAAATCTCCAAGGAAGCCAAAGGAATGCATTCCTGATAAATCTGTTCCTCACTCCCTCCAGCAGCATCGCTGCAGCCTTGCCTCGCTTTGCATAGCAAAGCCTGGAGATAAGGAGAGTGCTGGGCACAGAAACCTGCAGGTTCCTCCTCCCCAGGAGGGATTCCAGGATTCCATTCCAGTGCCTTCTCTGGACTCTTGCCTTATCCCAGTTCCCTGCAGCTCCTTTTCTCTGGGTGCCCCATCACCCCTGGCTGTTGCTTTGCTCTGCCACAGACCAGATTGAATCTGGAGAACTGGGGTTTTCAGTCTTTTCCATCCAACATTTTGAAGCTGCAATTCCTGGATCGTGTCTCCTTTCCCTCCTTCTCCCTTGTGCTGAGTTTTCTTTCTCACATCTCCTTCTCTAGGTTCTGACTCATTTCACTCTTTGTGAGCTCTCATTTGGCATCTCCCATGCTGTCTGCCTGCCAATTCCTTGCAATCCCCACTGTCTCTCCACTATGTTACTTGGATGTCTGCCAATTCTCAGCCTTTAAACTTCAGTATTTCTAGGATCTGCTCTCCTGAGATTCCCCCTCACCCTTTTTTTTTTAAATTTCTTCTCCCTTTTAATGTTTCTAATCATTTTTTCTTTGGCCCTGTGCTGAGCTCTCTCTAGGCACAAGGAAAATAAGAAGGTTCTTTTGTGACCTGACTTGGAACAGATTGAATTCTGAAGGGTGGTGTAGAGATTTCTTTCAATATGCTCCTGGAGGCTTTATTCAAAGTGCAGGGGCTCTCAGCTGCCTCTTTAGAGGGATAGTCTGTAGATAAACCAAAATTCACAGTTTTAATATGCTCCAGTGATCTATATATGCTAAACACTTTCATTTTTTTGACAGCCTTGGGAAAGGCAAGAGTTGACAGACAGCATTATTCTGATAATTTTATTCAGTGTTCTTCTAATTTGCTATAAAGGGCATTTCCCACAAACAACCAAGTACAACTGAATGAGGGAAACTTGCTAATTTACAGGAGAGAAGAAACTCTGGGATGTTTTTCCATGCCAGCTCTTTGATCAGTACTGCAAATTTGGAGCAAGTATGTCAGTTCCAACGCCTCTTTGTGGAAGGCAGCTCCTCTGCTCTTACAAACACACCTCTGAGCCTCCCTTCAATCTCACACCTGCTCTGGTAACAAAGAATGTGTGATGTGTTATCTGCATGGTGTCCTTCACAAGCTGGAGCCCGACCAGGAGCTCAGGTCCCTGCTGGTCCCAGCATCAGCCCACGGCTTCCCCAGCACTTCTCCCAGTGTCCCAGACACAGCAGATCCACATCCCCAGCTCCCAGCCAGGAGGTTTATTTATCTTTGCCTGAGGGTTCATATAAACTCCAAGTCCAGTAATAAACTGTGCAGCTTTCTCTGTCACAGGCTCTTGAATACTCTCCTTATGATTTAGTGTTTCTACAAATGACTGTTTTCTATTTACTCTCCCGAGCTGAATTGACAGCAGTGGGACTCTGGTTACAGTCTGTTGTGTTTCTTATTAATGCCACATGTGTTCATCACAGCTGAAATACTGCAGTGAATACCAGAGGAATTATGCCTGAAGTAGTCTGCAATGTAAATCTCAGGGTACCACTCCCGTGATTCATGCGAGCTGCCTTGCGCTGCTTTGCTCCCTAAGTCCTTTCACAGAGCCAGCCTGGTGTGTAAGAGCTGTCACTGAGCTATCACTGAGCTGAGAGTCAGTGACAGCGCTGAAAGCCCTCTGCAGAGGCTCCTGCAGCAGCCTCGGACAAGGGGGGACAGGAGGGTCCCTCGGGGTTTTGCTGGAGGCAGGAATCCGAGGCACTGGCAGCTCCTGCAGGGTTTGCCTGTGGATGGCTTTCCAGAGGGGACCGGGACACCTCAACTGCCCTGGCTGGTGGCCGATTGCTGGGGAGGCAAAGGGGACATCAGGGAAAGCCTGAGCCGCCCTGCTGGGCATCAGCCTGGGAATAGGGGGTGGGAATGAAGCGTGGAGAGCTGCAGCAGGTGAGGACAGAGCCACGAGAGTCAAAAACGAGAGAGAAAAGAGCGGCTGCAGCTCGGGGTCAGCCCATTTCTGCAAACCAAACACGTGTTGTTGGGGGATCTGTTTAAACCGGTTCATCTCTTACAAACTGGGCTTTTGCAAGTGATTTAATTGCTGCTTGGGTGAACGCTTGTCCCTGCAAAACACTGAAATGAAAACAGCTAATAATGAGTGTCTAATAGCAATTATTGCACTGGGTGTCTCTGCTGCAGCTCTGCTTCACGTGGGCAGAACTGAAATGGGATTGGGTCAGCAGTAATTTAGCCTGCTTAGGAATGTGGGCTTTGGACTCTTTGATGGACTTTTATTTATCATCTGTATCCCAGTGAGATCTGTCAGATGCAGAAAAACCTCAGTGAATTCAGATTCATTTTGAAAGCAGATGAAAAATGCTGTTAGGAATGAGTCTTAAGCTTCCAGGGAAGCTGGAGAGAAAGGCTTATCCATTTATTATCCAGTACTTTAACCAGGGTCACTTTGGCTTAGCTGAATTTTATCTCCTCAAGGACAGCGAAATCTAACTTTCTCCATTTGCTTTTCACATTTCTCCTGGTGCAAGGCTCTTTTTTGAAATATATTGTAAAATAAGGTGAAAAAGAGATTGAATGCAATTCTTCTGTTGCTACCAGGGGAAGCAATGACCAAGGTCAAACACTTTCACACTTTTTCCACCTTTGAAGTTTTAGTCACACTACAGTTTCATCTGGAGACTTGTAAAGGTTGGTTGGAAACAAACTTATCAGTCTAGGAATGTAAGTCATGAACAACTTCAGCTCTTTATCTCCCACAGAATTTGTCTGCAGAGGAAACAAAGGATTAATAGGCCTTGGATTCTGGTGTCCCAGATGCCACAGG
>NC_031778.1:24378884-24389133 GCF_001522545.3 Parus major | reverse complement strand
CTCAGGAGGGGATGGACAGGACTCAGGAGGGGATGGACAGGGCTCAGGAGGGAATGGACAGGACTCAGGAAGGGATGGACAGGGCTCAGGAGGGGATGGACAGGGCTCAGGAGGGGATGGACAGGGCTGGTGCCCTACAGCTGCTGCTGGAGCTCATCCTGCTGCCCTGCAGAGCCCTGCACTGCAGCACCCAGGGCAGAGGGTAAAGCAAGGAGCCTGACAGGAACTTTCTGTCAAAATGGGGACATCCAAACAGAGCCCTTATTTACTAAAGTGATTAAGTCATCTGTTCATTTTCACTGACTGAGGCTTGGCCTGTGAATACAGAAGTTGGAACTGCCTGTTCTTCACTTGTTTTTCCATGTCTTGGGCATTCTCTCTCCAGTCATGTTTTGTTCCATCTCATCCATTTCCCTTTAAGACACAGTGTCTGTTTAGCAGTGACTTATGAAATAAATGAATCTCCACTTCTGCTCTCTGTCTTACCCTTAATAGGTATTGAAATGTATGAAATAATTCCTAAGTTGTTTAAGAATCATTGTAATTATCCCTACTTTACATGTGATTACTTTTTTTAAAAGGACTCTTTTTATAATTCAATCTTTAATAAGTGAACACTCTTTAACAGTGTTTATCACAAAGGCACATTTAAATCTATTCTGTTCCATTTTGGTTTCTCAGAACACTCTTTTCACTTCTCCATAGAAAATAGGAATGGACAAAATGTGAAGTATGTGTGAGTGAAATGATGGTGCGTGGCCTGGTGGAGAAATGGATCTTTTAAAAATAGTATCTTGCAATCTTTCCCCTGATGGATCAGAACGGGCCCGTTCCGAGCTCGTTAATGTGGGGCTGCTGTAGCTGCCAGCTCAGCTGCCTCTGTTTAGCTTTGTGAAGAGCTTTCCCTACTGTATTTTTCAAATACAGAACTAAAACCATGCTGAGCTTTTCTTTTGCCCTGACAGGAGCTTTTATGTGAGAGCAGTGGCTGCTTTCCATCTGCTGTCCTGCACTGCAGCCCTGTGCAAAGCTCGGTGTGTTTTGGGAACAGCCAGCCTGGCATCACCTCTGGTTACTGGGAGCTTCTGAAGGAACAGCCCATTTTGGGATTCTTTATTGCCTGTCCTCCCTTTGCATAAGTGAGGGAAATATCTGTCCCCACTGGCAGGGAGTGGGAGATGGAGAACAGTCCCTGTGTGAAGGGATCCCCAATTCCTGGTCAGTGACAGGCTGTGAATTCCCCAGCAGCCACAGCTGTCCATGAGCTGCTGCTCTGGGACACCCTGGGCAGGCTCAGCTGGGCAGGAGACAGGGAAAAGGAACCTGACACAGAGGATTCATTCTTTAATGAAGGTTTATGAGAGTGTGTGAGCACACAGGTATGAGACTAATGAAATCCATGTGCTAAAAGAAGAAAAGAACCTGCATTACTGTTCCCTGTCTCAGCACCAGGCCTGGCACTGCTGTGTGCCAGGTAAAGGAACGGAGAGCTGAGTGGGCACAGAGCCACAGCTCCCCTTCCAGCCCTGCTTCCCTTTGGGACTCCCTCATTCCTCTGGGCACTCTCCAATGCTCTTACAGCCCTGAAGGGTCTCTCAGATCCTTCCACACAGACCCTTCACAGCTTCTCCAGCAGCCCTGTTCCTGCTCAATGGGATGTGCCTGGTTCTGCCCTTCCAGCTTTGGGGGCATCTCCCAGTGCAGTGAAATGTCCTTGTCCCTGGTCCCCTCTGAATGCCTTTCTCTTGCTCCCTTTTCTTTAGGGAAAACAAGATGTCAATTTGTACATAAAAACATCTAATAATCTGTCTAAAATGCCCAAGAAATTCTTTAATTGAGGTATGTAGAATAAAAGCAGTGTTTCCATATTCATCCCCAAATAATGCATCCCCCCTCCCTGTTTCTGTGCTGAATTCCAGGGTGCAGCACCCTTGGTGTGAACCGTGGTCACATTTCCCTTACACACTGACACAGTAATGATGGGAATTCACCCCTTTAGCCAGGCTCCACTCGAGCAGGAGGAGGGCTGCCACCAAGCCTGATGTCTTAACACATCAGAGAGATTCCCATGGCAGGGATGGAGCCAGGGGCTCACCATCTACAAATGGGATTTAATGTTTTGAATGGATCAAGGCCATACTTCTGTTGAGCTTTCTGCCAAGAAAGGAAAGAACTACAATTGTGCTTTATGAGAACAAGGTGAACAAGCAGATCTGGGACAGTCCAGGCTGATCTGGTTAAACAGACACAACCTGTGCAGGAGCAGAGGGGCTGCCTGCTGATGCTCTAATTTATTCAAAACTGTGCAATTAATTGAAGCATGGTGGGAAGAAATTATGTGTATGGGGTTCATAAAGGCAAGGTCCTGCAGGACTGAGATGTGTGAGACTGGAAAAAAAGAGTTTCCTTATCATTGCCTTCTCCCTTTCCAGATCAGTTTCCTATAGAACTCCACATAAAAACTGCAGATATTTAAAGTGATTTCCTTGCTATGTTTGACCTGTGTATGTGGTGACATAAAAGACAGGAGAACTGAGAAACACTTATTTTTATTAGTTTTCTTTTCCTCCACATACCTGTTATGCTCAAAATAGAAGCAGTGCAAATAGTGCCAAATATATTGGTACCTAAATCCCTCCGGGTGCAATAATGCAAGGAATTTATGAAACCAGGTATGGACTGTTGTTAAAACACACTTTTCTTCCTGAAAACATAACCATGGATTAAATCAATTTGGTAATTAAGAACTGGAATTTGATTGTGCAAAGGGCAAAGAAAGATTTCTAATTATATTTTATATATTCAGTCAGAGTAGGACTCTGTGAGAAAGGCTATCTTTGGACTGAAATTTTACAGCAGACCTTCTTTGCTATAATACATCATACTTCTAGTAAACCTCCTGTGTCTTGAAGATCAGCTTTCCAAACTTTGTGTCTCAGGAGCTTGTTCTTTATGTGGTCTTTTTCCTTATTGGAAGTGTCTCCGTTTTTGCAGCTTTAGTTTTGGATGGACAGTTACAGTGAGGGAGTTTAGTCCAAGAATATCAGTGTGATTTTTATCATTGTGATTGGGCTGCTCTGTTAATGGTTTACTTAAAACAAAGAGATCTTTGCTGTGGTGTTTGCTGCCCAGTCATAATTATCTGGAGTATTTCAAATATTCCTAGCTTTTCACTCACAAGGATATGAGCATCTGCAGCTGGCTGTCCTTTCGAATGTATCTTGCTTCTGCCTGAAGTATTTCCCTTGGAATTCTCAGGAGCTTTGGGAATGGTTTTTTAAACTCTCAATCCCTGGCTGGCTGTAGCTGGACACCCAGCAGGCTGTTGTGTCCTGTGCTCCAGGCAAAACCTCTTCAAATGATTGAGAAGCCTCCCTCAGAGCAGCTGGGATCTGCCCTTGGACAGGATGGGTTCTGCCCTTGGACAGGATGGGTTCTGCCCTGGAGCAGCTGGGTTCTGCCCTTGGACAGGATGGGTTCTGCCCTTGGACAGGATGGGTTCTGCCCTTGGACAGGATGGGTTCTGCCCTTGGACAGGATGGGTTCTGCCCTTGGAGAGGAGCTGGGTTCTGCCCTTGGACAGGATGGGTTCTGCCCTTGGAGAAGATGGGTTCTGCCCTGGAGCAGCTGGGCTCTGTGCTGGGCACTGCAGCACTGGGAACACTGGGCAGTGATTATAATGCACTGCAGGGACTGGTGCATTATAATCACTGCCTCTGATGAACAATATGAACAATATGAACAATAATTATTGTCACTGGTCAGTGTTTCTGCCTTGTTTTCAGATAGAGCCTGAGCATTCCCAGTTCTTAGGACATTTTGGGGCTGAGGGCTTTCAGCAGTGCAGAAAGTGGCTGTTCCAGACTCAGTTTCCTCCTGCCCTGAGGTGCTGCAAAGATGTTACTGTGGATAGAAATCAAGTTAAACATCAACAGCAAAGTAAAGAGGATCAGGATACAGGTTGACTGGTTGTGTGCCTGTTTCATTAAGGCACACACATGGTTTTATAGTCTGAGAACACCCCATTTAATTAGTGTTTTGTTCTTCAGATTGTTAGTTCCTCTAAGAAATTATTTATTGTTATCCCATTAAGAAAATGAAGCTGTAAAAAAAAGCTGTTTCACTGTTTCTAGTGGGTGACAGTTTGCACTTTCTGTTTCCCTCGATGGACCAAGGTCAGTGCTGAAGCTGCTGAAGGACCCTCCTCACATCCCAGCTGGACACAAGGAACTTCATTTTTATTGTATACTGATTTAAACTTGTATTTGGCATTAGCTTAAAAACGAATTCTAAATCAGCAAACTCCTTTAGGAGGATTTCCAAAGGAGCTGGGACATTAAGAATCCTTTGTTGCACAACTGGAGAGGTGTGGGTTGTGCTGGGCTGGGGTTGCACTGTCAGACCAAATTCCTTTCCCGGGAGCTTTATTGTGCAGTTGTTGCCACGTCACAGGAGTCCACAAGGTACACACAAAACTGCACCCAGGGAAATCAATAGAAATACAGATGGAAAAAATCTTGTTTGATAAAAATGAACATTCTCTCCCCTCAGTGCATGACAGTTCACCTCATGAAAGCATTTCTATCTGATTTTTAACATCTCTGAACTTAAAAGAATCGATCTGTTCAAAGAGCCCATGTAACTCACAGTGAGATGACTAAAACCATTTCTTTGGTTATTTTGCTACTTGAAGAATTGATTAATTATGATACGGAGTGAGTAGGTATTGAGCAGAGCAAACTGGCTGGTAACACATGTTCTTCTCTTCTGTCTTAGAGGGAAAAACATGCTCTCTATTTCCTTCTAGTGTCTGGCTTTTATCACTGAAAAACACGGGATCATAAAATGCATCACAGCATTCCCAGGGAATGTTATCCATGGCTGCATGGGGAGGTGCTGAACAGGGCTGGGCAGTGCCAGCTGAATTCAGCACCCTGGGGCAGAGCATGCCAGCGCCTGACTGTCCCTCTTCTTATTTGTCTAAATTCTTAAGAGAGAAAGAACATGCAGAAACAAGAACAGGAAGCACCGAGTCTCACAGCAAAGCGCTCCTTGCAGTTCTCTTTTCGGGGTTTCCAAGCAATGAAACAAAAGGTTTCTCTCGCTTTCAGACTGCATTTGAAAACATTTTCAGTCACTTTATTTCCCTTTCATCTCCTGAGAAACTGAGTAAAACTGTAAATGAAACAAAAGCACTTTGACACCACAGATGAATCCGGAGCTATTTAACAGCACAGAGCTTGCTAGGAAGAAGCCAGGCAAGGTTTTCTGAGAAAGAAATGTTCTTGCTGTACACCCGGTATCTTAATCCACTGCTACTTTTTGTCTTCTAACCCCAGAGGAGCATAATTCAACATTAAAAATCCCTCCTTGCAGGATACACAACAGCAGCCCGTAGAAATGCAATGCAAAGCACAGTAAGACCATGTACAAACATGAGCAGGGCTGCAGCAGGAATCCCACTGCACAGGGAGGCTCCTTCTCATCCCTTGGACAGTCCCTGTGCTGGGGGCAGTGTGGGGGTTCAGTGCTTGCCCTGGTGCCTCTCTCAGCTCTTGGGGAGCACCCCGGGGCTGTTCAGGGCAGCTCCCCCTTGTTCCCATGGCCAGCTCAGGGATGCACATTCCCCTGGCATTCCTGGCACTGGAAGGTCTGTGCAGAGCAGTGGAGCTCCAGCAGCGTGTCCTCGTCCCTGGCAGAGGCTCTGGCCTGCTCCAGCTCTTCCCAACTAGGTAAAGTATGTGCAAGGACCCTGCCCAGCCTCTGCTCCGTGCCAGCCCCACGCCGGCCAGCTGACCTGCTGGAAGAAATCATTTTGCGTTCTTCTTGTGCCAGCTTTTGTCAGAGTAACCAGAAAAGCATTCAAACTCTTTATTAACATTTGTAAACCAGTTTATTCTCCATGGCAGTGATGCTGGGCAAGGCTTCTGCTCATTTTGGGAGCAGCCCTGCCTCCCTGGAAGAAAGCCTTTTGCAAGGTCTTGATCACCTTCAGTTTGATTTAAGGAACGAAATCAGTCCATGACTAATTTTGAAACCAACTAAAAAGCAATAAAATTGTTTTGTCTGTGGGGACTTGTTTCACTGATAAAATGAGTGGTCTCAGCCAGATTTGCTGCATTGGCCATGCTGCTGCATCAGAGGCCTTGGCAAAGCAAGACTTGCTCCTTCCACTCCTTTTTTCTCTTCCTTTTGAAACCATTCCTTTCTTTTGGGATTCTGTTTTTGGCTCAGTGAGTGTCTCTACCCCCTTGTCTCTCTCTTTTCAGTCTTGTTAGAAGTGCTCTAAGAATTCTCAGACTCTCCCTGCTCCTGACCTGCTGCTGTTCCAGCTGAAGGGCTTTTCTCTCCTGCAATATCCTCATTTACACACCCCCTCTTCTTTTGTCCTCAGGACTGCACCTATCAGGTCTAGGATTTCAACTCTGTTCTGTGTGGTAGGCCAGGAAATAAGTCACAGTAAGATGAAGAATGAAAAAAGGACTTAGATAATATGACAGAAATTATTTCCAAATGAGAACACTGAAGTGACTGCTAGAAAATCAGAGCTTGGATCTGTCTGGAAAGGAGACAACTCAAGAAACTGAGCTTAGAGAAACCAGAGTTGAATTTTGGCATGTCCAACAGCAGAATAAATCCCACTGATTAAAGTGTATTTGAGCTAATTAGTAGTAACAGAGTTGAATTAGGAACACTTTTAATAGCTTGGAGAGGAAAGATAATAAGAGAAGTGCCAATTTTTAAAAATGTTTAGGAAGGGTGCAGGGGGGTGGGGAAATGCGAGAGGCCTCTTGTTAAGCACATCAGGGAATTCATGGTTAATAACTCATGGTTATTTAGGTCCAATTAGGCCTAAAGCAGCCCAAAGGCTGTTGAAGTGAGATGGGCAGGTCCCAGGCTCTGCACACATCCAGCCTTGCTCAGCTTCCACTGAAGGACCCAGGAGGGGCAGGGGCCTTCCTGGGGCAGTACCGATGGGAAACTGCAATTCGAGGGGGAAAGGCACGCTTTAGAGCTTCAGCTCATTAGACAGAACAGACACAAGCTTCTCTGCACTCCAGATTCCCTCACTTTCTGCTTCTGTTGCTATGGCATTCACAAAATTCCAGCATTTCAATGGAGCAAAGGGGAAATCTGGCACATAACTGTAGGTTAATCAGTTGTTTGAAGCTAAATCAGGTTCAGCATTTCTCAAATCACCCCAATTACAGAATCACAAGACCAGTTAGGTTGGAAAAGACCTCTAAGATCACGGAGTGCAACCTCTGACCAACCTCTGCCTTGTCACCCAGAACTGAGGTGAGCCATGCAGGCAAGGCAAGCCATTCCCTGGGGCTCGTGTGTCCCACCTGAGACAGTTGGGTTTGGAAAGTCTCAGCCTCTGGTGACAGCAGCTGCCCCTCTCTGGAGTCAGAGGGACCTGTGGAGTCCCCAGGATGTCCAGTCAGCAGTGGGTGCCTGGAACCTCCTGGGAAGGGCAGGGCTGGCCAGGCCCAGGGGCTGAGAACAGGTGATTCTCCTGCTCCACTGCAGAGTGGCAGTGATGTATCACACCCAGAAATTACTGGCTATCAACAAGGAAACAAATAAAATACAGTGCTGTTCTCTCTCTCTTATTTTCTTTGATTTCTGAATGGACAGAATGTTCCTTCCTTAAAGAAAACAATAAAAAACAAAACAAAACAAAAAACCCAACATGACCCAAACCAAAAAAAACCCAACAAAACCCAAAAACACACTGCACCAAAAAAGCCAGCAGCAACCAAAGACAGGGAATAAGCAGCAGCAGCTCTTTGGAGAGCTGCCCCCATCCCCCTGACACTTGCTCAGGCATTTCTGTGCACAGCTGACAAAGGGAGAACAAAGCACACCCAGCAGCCCAGCCTGGAGCTGCACAAACTGTCCATGCACGCTCCCAGCTTGCTTGAGTTTCTAATGGCAACCACAAAAACTCCTCAGCTATGGCAAGCAGTGCCTCCATCCTTTTGTTAGGAGATGTTTGAAATCCTGCAAACTCTTTAAATAGCAACATCTTATGAACTACAGTCATCAGATTAAAGAGCTTTTATCTACATTTTCTAGGACTTTCTCTTAACTGTTCTCCTGTGGAAAGAATGGTCTTTGAATCACAGAGAGGAAATTCACTGTCAGAATTTTAAAATGGAATTGTAAAACCGGGAAAAAGATTGTATATAACTAAATTGGAGGTGAAGGGACACACTTCCCAGTTTCACAATTCCCCTTTAATATTCAGATTAATTTCATATTCACTGAACAAAAATTAGAAATAGGTGTACCTTTTGGAAGGTTTAATAACCTCTGACAGAAATTACCTACTTTAATGTAAGATTGACCTAATTTTACTGGGCCTGACTATCTACCTTGAAGCCTGTAAGAGTTTTACTGGTGAAAGTATTGGGAGATATAAACCGTGTTGGAAAATTAAAAGCAAAACAAAGAACGATATACAGTTCAAGCAAGGCAGGAAATATTTTTCACATCAAAATATGCACACACAAAATATTAACATATTAAAATCTCAAATACTTCCTGTTGGAAAATTCCCAATCAACTCTATAAATGATGGAGCTGCCAGGTACCCTCCTTCTCTCACCGAGGAGACAATCTCTGCACCCAACTCTGAGGCAGTAAAGGAAGAGACTTGATCAGGAAACTGCTGGGAAATCACCTGGGAAACAAGTGATGTCAGTCTAAATATTAGCAAATACAAAGTTAATTTTACAATCATAGACAAGAATTTGTAACCTCCATGACAAGAGTGACAGAGGCAGCAGTACCTCAGTCCTCAGTTGCTTTCCTTGGGTACACATTCTTTCTTACTCTTTTTCTTTTCATCCCAGTAAAACAGCATCTTGTTTCAACTTTGATGCTCCATGGGCATTACCAGGTCCTTTATTCCTGCAGCACAATGAGATGTGGTTTTCCCCTAAAAGCTTTTAGTTAATGCTGCAAAGCTTTCTATTATTGCTATTTTAGCAACAGCAAAACACAATTAAGAGGAAAATAGGAATAATTAAATGTCTTCTGCCATCTTGGATTGATTTACAGTTAAAATCTGGCTGAGCAGTGTTCAGAGTAAAGTCTCTCCCAGCCTATGTTCAGCTGTAGAGAAAAGAAAGAGGGGGCAGGAGGTTGGAAGGCTGGACCCTTCCTGAGTGCTGGCAGAGCTGTGGGATTGTGTTGCTGGAGTAACCGTGTCCTCCTTGGGAAAATCCTGCTCCTTGCATTGGAAAGAGGCTCCACTGCCTTGCCTCATGTCCCTGGAAAAGCAGTGACAGAAGGATCTCAGCAGCCAGTGCCTGGCTCTGTCACACTGACACCTCGTCTGTGCTTGTGGTGACCCCTGCCACTGCTGTGCTTGGGAAGGCTTTTTGTGGGACAGAGGGAGCCTTATTCCCCCTGCATGCTGATTCTGGGCCAGAGACTTGTTCTGAGCAGGGCACAGCTGGCTCTTCTTCAGCTGCCTGTGAACAGCCCAGGGACACAGGAGAGTTTCAGAAGGATGTTATTGATACTGCTGCTCCCTAGCTGGCAGTAAGTACAGACGGGACATGCAGTCCATTCCTTTGGGGATTAACCAGCAGCTGGGCACTTCTCCTGGAGCCACTGCAGCCCTCCCCTCCCAGAGGGGACAGATGTGCTGGGAATGCCCCTGGGGAGGCCAGAGGCAGCAGGCACTGGGCCCAAGCAGCAGCCAGGGTCACCTGCACAGGGCATGGCCAGGACCATCCCACGGGACACAAGCAGTTTGAGACATGGAGCATTTGGGCCAGAAATAAAGCCAGGTCTCACTGCTGGTTTTGCTCTTTGCTCAGAGAGGCAAAGTGTGCTTTTGATGGGGATGTAGGGAGAAGATGAATAATCCTCCATTTTCCTTGGCAGATTTTCAGGCAATAACCATGTTCCCCACTGAACCTATCTGTGCACACCCTCAAACCTCCACCTGCCTCATGCTGGTTATGATCAACGTGGGCTTCTGGATATCACCGAGTGCTTGGCTGCAGGCAGGTGTCCAAATGCTGCTGGTTTGGTGCCACTTCCTGACACCAGCTTTAGGTCTTGTGGCTGGCTCCTGAAATTGGAGGTTCACTTCAAACTCTCACTCATAACTGCTCAAGGTCCTGTCTGTGTTAACTGGAGTGCTGTGAAGATGGGTGGAAACTGCTTCCCTGCAGGTTCCTGCCCCCCATGCCAGGGGTGCAGCACTCCAGGCTCTGTGCTGGGCAGG
>NC_031778.1:24376602-24378849 GCF_001522545.3 Parus major | reverse complement strand
CCCAGGGATGGATGCAGCACTCCAGGCTCTGTGCTGGGCAGGGTGTGATCCCAGGGATGGATGCAGCACTCCAGGCTCTGTGCTGGGCAGGGTGTGATCCCAGGGATGGATGCAGCACTCCAGGCTCTGTGCTGGGCAGGATCTGACCCAGGGATGGATGCAGCACTCCAGGCTCTGTGCTGGGCAGGAACTGACCCCAGGGATGGATGCAGCACTCCAGGCTGTGCTGGGCAGGCTCTGACCCCAGGGATGGATGCAGCACTCCAGGCTCTGTGCTGTGCAGGATCTGACCCCAGGGATGGATGCAGCACTCCAGGCTCTGTGCTGGGCAGGAACTGACCCCAGGGAAGGAAACACTGCCCTGCCTGGGCTCTCACGTTTGGGCACTGCTACACAACAGTGACCTGGCTTTGTAGGAAGGCCTAATAACCATGTTTATATTTCTTTCTTCTCTTAAATTACAGAGTTGATTTTACTTTTCTTATGATGGCAATTTTATTGTAAGGTTTTATTTCTCTTTTACTGTGCATGACATGAACGTTGAGGTGGCTGTTCAGGAATAGAAATTCCTCTTGCAATTGCAGCCCAGTGAATAAGTATGTGCAAGAGAATAATCTTGTAAAAGCTGATTACCTCAGTAATTAATAATTAGGATTTATGAGTTAAGTAATACGCTGCAACTATATCCAATTCCTTGGCAATTTCATCTGGAAATTTGAGAGATAATTTTAGAAATAACCCATTGGAAAATCCCAAGTGACAACTAAAGCAGCATCTCAGGTTCTGCCTGCGGCTTCTCCCCTCAGCTCTGGCTGTTTGAAGTTGAAGTGGCAATTTGCAGTCTTGTCTCATTTGTGGACATACACATTTGTTCATTTTAATTTCTTTGTGCATTGCTTAATTTGATTCTTAGCAAGATGTTTTGTTTTACTGGGTTGTCCTGGCAGAAGAATTAATAATACATCTGAAGTTTAAGTTCATGTACACACAGCTGTCTGATCCTTACATTCTCCTCTGTGTTTTTTTTCTGATTGTTAAACAGACTCAGTATAAATTAAATTTTTCATATATTTAAAAAGATAAGAAAGCACTTTCAATCTACTTTGGGGTTTTTTTCTGATTCAGTAATAGATGAAAACTGGCAAATTCAAGTCTTGCAAGTATGGAGAGGACAGTTAGAAATCTAGCAATCTTTCTTCTGTCACTTCTCCCTTCAAGCTCAGCCAGGAGCCTAAATGGGTGCCCATCTATAATTAAGAGGTTTTGGTGAGCACCCTCTGCTCTCGCTGTGCGGGCAGGGCCCGACCTCCTGCATCTCCAAACATTTCAGCTATTTCTGCTCTGCCAATCCTGACAGGAGGCGTCACTTACGGAACACAATCACACCTCGATTTGCCTTTTTGTGTGATTGAGGGAAACCAGACAAACAATTCAGCTTCGCAATCCAGTACTAGGGAAGCATTCTATATTGTATTTTCTATTCCTAGCCAATGTGGCATTTAATACTGGAGCTAATTTCTCACGTAAATGCTCCCTGTGCTGTGACATGGCTTTTAAAACGTAGGGATCCTTTTTTTTCCAGTGGAAGCTGATTTTAAGTGTAGAGGAGCAGATAGCAAAATAATGGCATGTAATTATGACTAATGCAACAGAGCAGAAAAAGGCCCGTGTCACTTTATTTCAGGACTCTGTGCTGAAGCTCTCCCCTCCTGGGAGTGCAGGGACCCTTGGCTGGGCTGCTGGAGTGGGCAGAGCTCGTGCCCTGGCACAGAAACGAGCATATATTTTGTTTTGCTTTTTAAAATCTACTCTATTCTCCTTTGATTTATGTTTAAGCAATATATTGTCCCAAAGTCACAGCCAAGTTTCACCATTTTTAAAGACACAGGTTTCTCAGGGTGATGTAGTTTGTCAGAATTCCCAGCAGATCCATTGCCTAAATTGCATTTTTTTAGCAGAAAGTTGTTCCTTTCGCAGCTGTGTCCCAGCTCGCTGGCAGGCAGTGAGGCAGCCCCAGCCGGCCAGGTGTCCCCAGTGCCCGGCAGGTGTAGGGGCACGGCCGGGGGCGGTGAGCTGGGCTCGGGGGATGGTTCGGGGGATGGTTGGGAGGGATGGTTCGGGGGGATGGCGCTGCCCCAGCACCGTGTGTCACACCCTCAATCCAGCGCCTTCCCCGGCACCGCACCTGCGGCTCCCTCCTGCCCGCGGCTGTCCCCAGCCAAGGCCGGCCCGGCCGCGGGCCCCGCT
>NC_031778.1:24370285-24376337 GCF_001522545.3 Parus major | reverse complement strand
CCGCGCCGCGCTGGAGGCGCCGAGCGACCCCCCGCCCGCAGCCCCTCGCCTGGAGCAAGCCGCGGCCGCAGTCGTACCAGAGCCCCAGCGGAGTGCTCGTCACCGACTTCCCCGTGGAGGACAGGTGCGCCTTCTCCGTGCCTCAGCCCGCCGGCACCGGCAGCCGCGCCATGGGCTCGGTGTCCAACGGCACCGTGCGGCCGCCGGGCTCCCCCGCGCTGGCTCCGGAGCGGCGCTCCCGGCTGTTCTCCCCGGACAGCCCCGTCGGTTCCACCGCCAACGGCAGCATCTCCCCGCCGGGCAGCGGGCAGGGCCCCCGGCCGCGCCCGCCCAGCACCGCGGGGCTGGCCCCGCAGCACGAGCGGATCGTGTTCGGAGCCAGCGCTCAGCCCGCACCGAGCCCCGGCAGCGGCGGGGCCCCGGAGGAGCCGGGGGGATGCCCTGCGGAGCGCAGGGTGAGCTCGCAGCAGCAGCAGCAGCAGCTGATCCCCCGCAGCCTGGCCGAGAGCCGGCCCGCCGGCCACGAGCGGGGTCTCAGGGTGCGCAGCCTGGTGGAGCCCCCCCGGCTGGCCCTGGGCAGCGACCCCGAGGACGAGCCCGAGGGCGGCCCGGGCGCGCTGCGGCGCGGGCTCCGCTCCACGTCCTACCGCCGGGCCGTGGTGAGCGGCGTGGAGCTGGACGGCTCCAACAACTGCAAGAAGAAAAACAGAATGTCCCAGCCCATCCTGAAAGCGGTGGTTGAAGATAAAGAGAAGTTCTCGAGCCTGGGGAGGATAAAGGTAAGGTGTGCTGGTGGGTGAAGGTGTTGGCTCCGTGGGAGCGTGGCCTGATGATTCTGCATTTTACATAAATGCTGGGAGTTTTCAAGTTGGGTTTTTTTTTTTTTTTTTGCAAACACAAAACTTTTCATAGTTACTGTGAGTTTGAAAAGTGCTGTTTTCCAAGTGAGGTGTTGGAGATGACAGACTCTGTTGAAATCCAGGAGGTTCAGAGCCTTTTCTGGCTGCCTCCTGCTTGCCTTTCCCACCAGATTCTCCAGCTTTCACAACCGAACCACGGTCTTAAAACCTGTGTCCCACAAAGGAGTAAACAGGAAAAAAAACACACATTGTCTTAATAAAGTCTGCATGCTAGAATAGAGACATAAAAATGAGCTTCCTCCCCCACTTCTCTAGCTGAAACATTACTTTCAAAGTATTTTTAAAAATCACTGAGGGATTTTTAAATTGATGAAGTCACTTCAGGTATCTTGATTTTAATGCCTGAAAGTAAAAGTAGCATGCCTGTTTGTAAATCTTGGTTGTAATCCCTTAGATTCTGTAGTTAGACTTACATTGAATGTTAATGTATCATAAAGACATACTGATAGTGTTTTTACCATAGTGTAATATTGTGTTTCCTTATTTTAAACATAACTTGTTACTGTATGAAATATGTTAATAGATTTCTGTGTAATAAGGTATGCCAGGCCAAGAGCTGATGCTGTAGCTTTTAAAATAATTATCAGCTTTATGGCAGTTTCCAGCCAATTTGAAATTATGGTAGTGGATGCTTCTGTGAAAACACTGCAAGTGATGAAGTAGAACTTGATGAAATCGTGAGCATCTGCAGGGTGTGGGGTGGTTTGGTTTGGTAGTAGACTTAAAACAGTGAGCTCTGTGTAAGATAGGAGGACATGCCACTGTCCTGTCGTTACAGAGTTCTCTGTAAGTAGTGTTTCATTAGACTCCTGCACTCTGGGACTTGTTGCAGCAGAACAGCTGTTTGATTTCAGAGGTTTGTTGTGCCCTCGGAAGGCTCCTTCACAAAGTGTTCAGAGTGGAAGGGCGACGCCTCTGCAGAAAGCCCTGGGACAGAGGATGAGCTGCAAGTTCACTGAACCCCTCTCAAGACAGTGTAGTGTGTTTTTGAAACACAGGGAAAATACAAAAACAAGGCATGAGAGAAATCAAACTAGAGCAGCTTTTCACTTTCTCTGGTGACACAGTTGCTTTTATTGAGCTCCCGTCCAACATCCAGAGTTTACAGATTAGGGCCTGTTAATTTGGTGCTCAGGTCTTGAGCAAAACATTCTTGTCACTGTGATTATTTTGCATTCTCCTCCTCCTAACATCTCTCTCTTTTCTGTTAAAATTGTCTGCAGAAGATGCTGAAAGGACAAGGGACATTCGATGGGGAAGGTGAGCTCTGTTCTGTCCAGAGTTGCTAACAGGACTGTGTTGCACACTTCCTTCGTCTGCAGTCAAAGACTCAGTGCCTCGTTTTTCAGTGACAGGACTGAGATGTGGGACTATCATTTTGGCACTAGACATACCTTAGGGATATTTTAAAGACTATGAAGTGGCAGACTAAAAAGGTGTGTCAAGGGCTTCTTTTCCACTTTTTCTCCTGTCCCTCCCAAAAAGTGAGCTGTGTTTGCCTCAGCCCTGGCAGTTCCATGGTGAGCTGCTTTATGAGGGACTGCCTTCCTGCCTGTCCTGGGACTCTGCCCAGGTGCAGGACATTGGAGCCCTTATGGCAGGGGCCATCCCTGCAGCACACACCTGAGTCCTCGTTCTGGACTGGGGTTCACACAGCTGTTTCTGCTTTCTCATCAGCTGAGGGTGCTGGGCTGAACACTTGGACTCTGTAAGCATTTTCTCTTTTTGCTACCTAGGCTTCAAATTTAAGTGTCAGAAGACATTGTCTGTGGAGCTGTATTTTTGTGTTGCTCATTAATTCTGGGTTTTTCCAAGTTTGCTGCATTTCCCAATGTTTGAACGAGAAAACATCTATGATGAGTCCACAGAAGTTCTGGTATAATAACTGCTGCTCTCAGCTTTTCTCTGCTTAATGCCTCTTTGAGGTCATCTCAGCTGCTGTGTTACTTTCCTCTTGTTTCTGTTTTCAAAGCTTCCCACTCTTTGCATCAACCCCTTTCCTACTCTTTATTTCTATCTCTTCTCACACCATCTCCTGATGATGTTTTTTAGATTCTTTTCCAATGGCTCCCTTTTGTCTTGGATGATCCCAGCTAGTAATTTTCTCTGTAATGCCTCCCAATTCAGTTGCTGTAACAGTTTCCTCTGGTGAAGGTATATAAACTCTAGAGACCCTTCCTGAAGAACTGCTCCAGAGGCCACACCTGTTGTGGCACCAGGGCAGGGCTGTAGGTGTGAGCAGGTGGGACAGACCCACCCAGCCAGGTGTGACTGCAGGAGCTGGGGCCCTGCCTGGAGCAGCCAAACTTCCACTTCAGCTCCCTTTGCTCTTGGAGGGGAAGATTGGATGCTGTCCAAAGCCTGGCCCATCTAAGAGTATCTTTCAGAGCCTGCCTGCTTAACAGCTTAATTCATCTGTGGGTTTTTGTGGTGTTGAATTTCTGTCCTTGCTCGCTGCTGTTGCCAGGGGTGTGTGGCCAGCGAGGCTGGGAGTGCTCCACGCCCGTGTTCCTTTGCCACTGATAGTACTGAATTAATGATGGCACAACTCAAATACACCATGAGTGTATTCAGGCTTAAGGGTCATAGGTCTCCTGCTTACTCAGACAGGCTTTGAATTTTCTGTTCAGAATAGTTCTGACCTGAGATCTCTGATATTGGAAGACAGTGAAATGTGAAGACGGTGTTGAGAGTGGACAGAAGAGGGGTTGGCATGGGCAGTGTGCTTTTCCTGGACCTGAAAATCGTGAGACCTGCAGATCAGTGACTGCTCCACTGACACACAACCCCATTTTCTAATTGCTGGTTAATTACAGAACTGGGTACAGCAAACCAAGGAAGAAAAAATTGTTTGCTATTTTTTTTCTTGACAAAGGCCACATCTGTTCTTTAATTCGGTCTGGGAGGATCTTTGGGTACAGTGATCCATTGTCACTGTACTGCACCATTGTCCAGCCCAAATCAGTTGCTATCTTTGTCTTGTGGAGTGTGAGCATCACAGTGACACTTTGGTTTCTTTCATTGTTTAAATGTTACTTTAAATTTTTATGGGAACATGTAAACTAACTTTCTAGCAATGGCTGACATACTGTTGTTATTTGACAGAAAATGCTGTATTATATCAGAACTATAAGGAAAAAGCTCTGGACATAGATTCTGATGAAGAGTCTGAGCCCCAGGAGCAGAAGCTGGATGACAAGGTTGTTTTTCACTATAAGCCCCTGAGGTCGACGTGGAGCCAGCTCTCCGTGGTGAGTTGTGATCCTTGTATGGCCAGAGACGGGATCTGGGGTGGGTTGGAGCAAAGCCTTCTCTTACTCGTGGCTGGAGTTTTTGGCTGAAGTTTGTCATCGTCTTTTTCATCTCATGAGAACTACAGGGAAGCCCCAATCATTTACTGGTCTTTGTTTCACATAAAAAACAATGAAACCAAGTTCATTTTAGAGTCCTGTGTTTGGCAAAGACACAACTTTACTGTTTCATTAAAAAAAGGGTTGTGTGAGTTCACTAAAAGGGTGAATTATACTGAAGAGAGTCTTCAGTTAGTTACAAACAAGTTGCTGCTGAATTGTTCTAAATCACTGCCCACCAGCTCTTAAGCTGACTCAGTGCAGATGTTTAATGGAAAGCATTTTGAGAAGTGGGGAGCTGAGCTGGTGGTGCTGTGCTGTCCCTTGCACAGCCTGGGAAGTGTCTGCAGGGCTTTGGCAGAGCAGCATCATTAAACAAACTCAATTCAGCTGTTCTCATCAGGGCTGCAGTCTCACTGCCTTCCCTGCTAATAGCTGACAAATTACTGATAGCAGCTGGTACTGCCACAGCTCTTTCTGGTACCTGTGATTTTGGGACTGAAGGAACCATAACAATTCTGTGTTTACCTGGTTGTTCTTTGATCACTTCTGTGGCTCTGGAGGGCTGTCCTAAAATGAAGGGTTTGGGGTTGTTTTTTGTTAATGTAGCTTGTAGAATGTTGTAGGTGCTCAGCTCTGGAATCAGAGAGATTATGCCATGACAAAATCACATGGAGTATTTGACTATCAGCTCTGTATATCCCAGTTAATGAGGGATTAAGCCTCAGGGAGATCCCCAAAGGCTGGTTAGATGGTCTGATGGGCAGAGCTGTCTTAGATGCCAATGACCTTTTGCAGTTTAAAGTATTGAAAGATGAATCTCTCTGATTCAGTAATTATAAAGAAAGCAAGACAATGTGGTTTGAAAAGATGTGCTTTAATTCTCTTTTTTCAACAATCAAATATTTAAAATATAGTTCATTTGCTTCATGTTGCAAAAAAAAAAAAAAAAGGTGTTTATGATGAAGTCAAATTGTTTTTTCTGCCTTCTGGGCAAACTAGCAGTTAAATGCTCAACAGCTGAGGTATTTTAGAAGGAATGCAATTTAGTAATAATAATGATAATTTCAAAATACTAATTTGCTTTGAGACAAAAATAGCATGAAGACCATCTGAGCAGGAGAACTGTTCTGTGCTGTGCCTCACTTACACAAACCAACTTGTTCCTTACTACTCCTCACACAGAAACTTGGGCACTGTCTGTATTTGATTTACAGGATTGGAAGTGGGGAGTATATGGGAAAAGGTGGTGCATGGAGAAAACAAAATCTGGGAATCTGAGACTCACAGTGACTGTGTTTATAACTCTGGAAAAATTACACGTTGTCAATGTGTATTAAAAAGTTAAAAAGTGAGTCTGGAGTTGTTGCAGGAAGTCAGCTGGAAAATGTCAGTCCTGGGTTTCAGCATATGCTAGGAGAGGAGGAGGAGGAGGAGGAGGAGGATAAAGTCTGTGGTGTTTATTTGCAGTGCCTGTGCTGGGAAAGCCAGGGCAGATGCAGAGGGATCCCCTCTCCCTGCAGGAGTTTCCCTGGCAGCTGCTGCAGCTCCAGCCTCGCTGTGCTTGAGGGGTAGTGCCCTTCAGGTATGCAGTTGTCAAACTCTTTATGAGAACACTCATAAAAAGGGTGTTTCTGTCTTCCTGAAGAGTGTTCACACGTGTTGATCTTGGTTGTGACTGGTTTCTCATTCATGTAAATATCAGCTGCTGTGAGTGGCTTTATGAAACCACTCACAGGGTCAGTGTTTAGAGCTGTCTCCTGCCAGGGTCACTCACAGGGT
>NC_031778.1:24360990-24370100 GCF_001522545.3 Parus major | reverse complement strand
AGAGCTGTCTCCTGCCAGGGTCACTCACAGGGTCAGTGTCCAGAGCTGTCTCCTGCCAGGGTCAGTGTCCAGGGCTGATGTCTGCACTGGCTCCCTTTTCTCTCCCCATAGCAAAGGGCTTATTGTCACTTTGGGTGCAGTGCAGCCACTTTGTAGATTTCTGGTGAGTTCCCCCCTCCTTGTTTTGAAGGAACTTTTTGTCCCTGGCCAGAGTTTACCTGGCCTTTCATCCTTTGCTTCTCACCTCCATGGCTGAATCAGTCACTGGTGGGGAAGAGCCAGTCCAGTGTGATGACAGCAGTGATAGCAGTGATGTTGGGCCTCTTCCATTCCTTCTGGTCATGTTCTTAGCTTAAATAAAGTTTTTGTCTGCTTAGTATTGCACATGTGATATTTCTTAGGTTATTTCAGCTTAAACATTTTGGACATGTAAAAATTAGGTATTGAATTTTCTTTGGCAGAAATGGCCAAAGCAGTCTCCATATCTGGGCTCTGTCCTTTGGAAGTGCTGCTGTTGATGGGGAGTGTGAGGCTGGGCCCTTGGCCTGGGAGCTCACACCCATGAATCTGTGTGTGCCCTGTGTGGCAGCAGTGACCAGGAGACACAGCTGCTCTTGGGGCAGGAATTCTGCAGTGCCCCATGCACCTCCCTGGGCACTGGCAGTGCCTGTGTGAACAGGGAGCACTGACATCTGGGGATGTGTTCATAGGTATTTCCTGTCTTGGCCTGTTTTTAGAAAACTCTTCCTCTGCATCCAGAAAAAAGTGACATTGCACCTTTCAGTGCCATTGCACTTCCTCTGAATGCTCTGAAGCTTTCAGGCTGCTGATTAAAATGTAGCTTAATTGTTTAATAGAAAGACATCCAATTAGTTCTTGCTCAGCATCCAGAAGTGTCTACATGTGGTGCTGTGGGAATCTGGGACTTGTGTTCCACAGGTCAGTGGCTCCCACACTGGAATGCTGATGTTACTTTCAGAGGCATTTACCTGTGAGTCCATATTTTGGTGTGCAGACCAAAGTGTGGCACCTCTTTATTCCTGCATTGTGGGGCCTGGTGTGCAGGAATAAAATGAGGAGTAATATATCCTTTAAAATTCCAGGGAACAGGTGGAGCAAGAAGAGAGAGCTGCTGGTGATAGTTTGCTAGGAGCTTTTGGAGAAGACTGACAGAAATGGGTGTGAGGTCTTGTGTCTGTGCTGTGCCTCTGCTCCAGGAAGAGAGCAGGCACCATGTGTGGTGCTGTGGCCCTTTCCCTCCCTTTGCCCTGCTGTCCCTCCTGGTCTGGGTCCTGTGTTTAGAGCTCCTCTAGAGCCAGGCCTTCCTTGGTGCTTTGCCTTCTAGTTTTTGACTGTCCTGTCTCTTCTAAGTCACATTTTTCCACAAAAGATATTAAAGATATCGATTGATTTGTTTTTTTAGGTGAAGAAGAATGGACTGTCAGAAGCAATCAGCCAGGAAGAAAGGAAAAGACAGGAGGTATCTGCATTGGGGCTGGCTGCTCAGGGCTGTGCTGCACTGGGTCAATGCTCTGTTGGTTGATCAGAGTTCTTTGCTTGGCTCCCTGCCCTCCAGTGGAGTGTCCTCTCTCCCCAGGGAGAAAACGTGGCCCCAGTGTGTGCTGAGGGACGTGTGTCCCTGTCAGGGGCTCCTGGGGTGTTCCCTGCTCCAGCTCCAGCCTGGCAGCAGCAGGAAAGGGTGACATTAACCCCCAGCTCACAGGGCAGGGACGTGGCACATGAGTTTTTACAGCAGGGAGGAGCAAAGAGCAGCTTTTACAGAGCCCCTGTGGGCAGTGCTGGGCACTGAGCCCCGTGTGCCTGCTGGAGCCCAGCTGCCCTGTGCCTGCAGTGGGGTGCTGTCTGTTCTCTCTCTGTCCCCTTTCCTCCTTGTGTCCTCCTCAGCCACTCTCCTTTTCCCCTTTCCTCCCTGTGTCCTCCTCAGCCACTCCTTTTCCTCTCTGCTCCCTGTGTCCACTTCATCTGCTGTAGCTCCTTCCTCACTGCAGGGCTGTGTCAGAGGGAATGAGGGATTGCAGAGCACAGCCTGGCTGGGGCAGCTGTGTCCCTGCAGCTCCTCCCCAGCTGTGTCCTTGACAGGAGGCACAAGGCCTGGCCAGGAGCCCTGGGGCTTTACCTGCCATGGGAATCTGTCCCAGGATCTTCATTCCTCTCCAGGACATCCCTCAGCCTTCTCCTGCTGGGGAGCTTTTGAGACAAGGTGTATAGTTCATATCCTTTAGGAGCCTTTAGGCTGTGTTCCCTGGAACCAGACTTGCATCCTTTCAAAATGAACAAGTTCTTTGGTTGCCTTTTAAATGTACAGTCATTAATGTTACCAAAAATGTTTTCATGCCTAAGGGTTTTTTATTTGAATTTTAGAGGCCAATTCTTTCAGTGGAGCCTAAATAAGTATTTTTAAGTTGTAGTTACATTACCAATTCATGCTTTTGCAGTATTTATTTTAAACTGCCTTTTTTTATTCTTTATCTGTTCTTTAAATCGCTTTTTAGAGCCTATTAGATTATCTTGTAGTTATATTATATGCATTGTCACTGCAGAAAAATATATTTGTCTTCTGCCTTAATTCATGTCCATGTTCTGTCTTCATCCCCATCCCATCTTTCAGAATGTGTCAGTGAGATGGATCTCTGTGCCTATTTTGGCTAAGGAAAATGTGTCACAGACTGATTTGAACTAAAATGCTTTTCAGTAGGTCTTTCCTTGCAAGCCTGGAATCCCCGTGTGTGTGTGTGCCTGGCCCTGAGTGTTCCTGTCCTTGGGGTTCACACCTGGTGTGTGCAGATCAGCCCCAGTGTGGCTCCAGGGCCATCCAGGAACACCCAAGGAGCTGCCCCCAGCCCTGGGTGTGTGTCAGGCTCCCTCCTCTGCTTTTTGTGCTCCAGAATGTGGCTGGGTCATGGTGAGAATGTTCTCCCTCCCTCCCTTGCACATCACAAGCAAAGTGCCTGGCCCATTCCTGCCTGTGCTGATGACTTTGTTCCCAGTCTGGGAAGAGCTCCACCAGGGACCTCGGCCTCCTGCCTCACTCCTGGCTCTTGGGGTCACACCTGGTCTTGTCTCCAAACTCTGCTTTGCAGTTGCATTGAAAACTCTGGAGACAGACTTCTTAAAAATGACTTTCTTCTTTTCACTTATTTCTAATTCATGATGCAACTATTATAGAGATGAATATTTAAGTTGTAATCTCTAGTTTACATCCAAAACTTTGCTTTGCACCCCTGCTCAACATTTTATTTTTAAGGAAAAAAGCCCAGTCACTAGTAAGTCTCTTTTTTCCCCCCTCACTTTGCAGGCAATATTTGAGGTGATATCTTCTGAGCACTCCTATTTGCTGAGCCTGGAGATTCTGATCCGGATGTTTAAAAATTCCAGGGAACTGAGCCTCACAATGACCAAAACAGAGAGCCACCACCTCTTCTCCAACATCACGGATGTTTATGAAGCAAGCAAAAAGTAAGTGTGGCATTTCTGTGTTTAACAGAGCTCTGCATTCTTAAACACAACAGCAGGTCTTGTTGTGGAAGCTGAGCTAACCATTTTAGTAGTGACCATTCCTTCCAAAACTCCTGCTGGTTTGAAGATGGCAAGAACAAGTGGCAGAGATGTGGACAGGAGGGTGAGCAGGGCTGGCCTGGGATTTGTGTCTGAGGATGGGGAGTGAATCGTAGTGGAGATCAGCATCCTTCAGATGGAAGCAGCTCAGAGCTAAATGCTGATCAGGCATTCAGACCTGGTCCTTGCAGTGCATCAAACAAAGCTTAGTCTGCCTTGTTGAGCTGTTGAGTTGGAGCTGGAGGTTTGTTCTTGCCCTGGAGAGCTGGCTGGTGCCAGGTGATGCTGAGGGTGCTGTCCTGGGGCCTCGCTGTGCTCTGGGACTGTCACCCCTGTGAGGACACCAGGGCCTGGCTCTGCTGCACGGCTGAGCTGCCCTGCTGCTGCTTTTGGGCACATTCCTTCAGTCTGGAGCCAGGAACAAGGGACACAGACACACTGCAGATTGTGCCTAAAGAGGAGGAAATGGCAGATCTTGCATGATACAGATGCAGAGAGTCTTGTTCAGACTGGTAATTACTGCCAAGTTATTTAATCCAGGACATGCATATGTATGTGCTCTGAGTACCTCACACTCTCTTTCCAAATGAATGTGACTTTGCCTCCTTGCAATTTGTTCTGCATTCACAGCAGCAGGTGGATTATGTGTTCCACATAAGGAAAGCATCAAAATGCCTGTGTTGCTTTTCTTACCCCTGCTTTCCAGTCTGAAGTGAGCACAGTGGCTGAAGGATGCTCGTGGCCTCGTGAAGGTACTGAGTCATCTCAGCTGTAGCTCTGCACAGCTTTACATGGATCTCTGTGTTTGGAACAGAGAAATGCTGGCCTCCTTTCAGAAGGGGGCTGAAGGTTGAACAAGGATTCTGAATAGTTTATTTTGTTACCCATTCTTTTGTCCCCTTTGTAGAAATTGCATTTTTTTGAGTTCTTTAGCGTTAAACCTTCATTTACCTTGCTGGGACTTGGGAAGTTCTGTGTTCCCAGTCATGGTAAAGTCATTTCTTGGCTTTTTTCTCTGAGATCACCAAGTGTGTGGAATTTGACATCTGTTGTGCAGCAGTTTGACTTTTGTCTTCTGCAGTTTATGCAGCAGCAGGATTTTCTATTTTGGAAGCTGATGTGCTGTGTCAAGTGCAAGCCCAGTTTAGGAGTTACAGAGCAGGAGAACATTTGGGCTTGGCTGGGGACCCTTCCTTTCTCCCTCCCATTCCCTTTCTTTGTCTCTTGCAGTTGGGGTTTTTTGCCAGAGGTCGGGGCTTGTGTGGCCCCAGAGCCAGCCCAGTCTGGCAGCACTGGTGTCAGGGACAGCAGCTTATCAAAGTCTTTGTTTTCAAGGAAAAGTTCCTTTTACAGGTACTTCTTACACAAAGTGTGAGGTGTAAAAGCAAAGGACAGTGGAGGTGAGGAGAGCAGTACTCCTCAGGGAACTCTGACATCCCTTTTGATTAAGAGTCTTCAAAGGAAGTGGGAGGGAGAGGAGAAAAAAGAATGGAAAAATACCACACTAGCCTAGAATTATAATCTTATTCTTCCTCGTCTGTGAAGTCTCATGGTTTAAGAACTTGGTTTTTTATGACTTGGGGTAAAATCAGAAGTCATAACTCTTTTTAAACTTAAATGAAAACATAATTTCTTTCCCAAGTTTTGCAATACTGTTAAACTAAAACAAAACTTAGTGCTGGCTTTGAGCAACATCATTTGTGTAAATAATGGAAGTGATTTTAAACCAGATACCAGCTTGGTGTCTCCAAACTGTTGCTTTCTATTTTCAAGGTGATTCAAAGCAGCAAAATCCACCCTTTTGTTATAAAAAGGAGCATCTTTCCCACTCTGGTGTATTTTAAGCAGCCTTTGCTTGGTACAAAACCTGAGTATGAGTGTGCTTAGCAGTGGTTTTGGTTGCTTGGACAAAAGTTTGGTGAGCTGAAGAACCTGAGCTGATAAAAATACTTTATAAATACCTTTAGTCAAAACTGCTTAAAGCCTCTGTCTAGGAACTTTGATTTGGAACATGTTTAATGGAAACTCTCCAGCAACACCAGGATAGGCCTGTAGTGCCTGACAGGGCCATTCCTGGGGGAACAAAGCTGCCTTTGTTGGAAGCAGAATGCAGAGAGCAGAGACTTCTCTGCTTTTGGGAGCTCCCTGGAATGTCTCTGACAGAGGAGTGGAGATGAATAATCTGTGCAGCACATGCTGTGTGTTTATGGAAACCTCCTGGCAGGTGGCTCCATGGGGCTGGAGTTGCTGGCCCTTGTGTGATGTGCAGTGCTGGAAGCCAGCCTGACCCTGCTCCAGCCTGGCCAGGAGCTGCTGGGCTGGGCTGCTGGGGATGGCAGGAATGGGATGAGTCAGGAAATGCAGTCTGAGGAGTCGGGGTCGGGCAGGGAAGGGAGGGCACAGCCCCCAGGAGCCTCTCTGGGGAAAGAGGAGTCAGGGAAATGAGGGAAGTGTCTTCAGGAACAGTTGGTCTGCAGGGTCAAATCTCCAAGTTTATGGCAGAAAGGAAAGCTTTAGCATTTGTGCCTTCTCTGCCATTAGGCCAGCAAAGGACAAATGCTTTTGTGATACCAGAGCAGCATTAGCAGAAAAAGGACCCAACAAACCCATTTTAACAGATTCTGTCTGGTTTTAAACTGGTCTTAGTCACAGAATCACAGAACATGAACACTCTGGTTGTGATGGGTTCGTGGCTTACCAAGGACATTCCCATTTTGTTGTCCCAGTGTCTCTGGGTGCATTTATTGGCTGAGTTTGTTGTCCTGCAGGTCCCAGCTCTGAGCAGGTGCTGTGGGCACCTTCCTGCTGCCTGGGGAATCTCTGGAACAGGATATCTGGGCAGGGCTGCTGTGGCCTTTCCCTTGCCCTGGCTTTGTGCCACAGCACTATAAATAACTGGAAAGGCAGTGGCTCCCCAGTGGGACAGGCCCTGGGCGTGGGCTGGTGACAGAGGAACAAACAGGGTCAGCTTCTCCTTGCTGGGCTCTGTGGCTGCTCCCTGGATATTGCCCAGGAAAAGGGGCTTTATGGGCTGGGAGTTTGCAGGGTTAGGTGTTAGATTTATGTGTGTAGCTATGTGTTGGTTTCCATTATTGAGACTGTGGGAACTCACCAAACAAACTGATTTCAGTTCTGCACTTTAATCACCCTCTCTCCAGCCTTTTGTTTTTTTGGGGTTTTTTTTGGTTTTTTTTGGTTTTTTTTTTTTTGTTAAAAAAACTGATTTTGATTCAGTGTAAAAGTTCTACGGAAATAAGATTATTTTTCCCATTTTTTACTATTTTAAATCCCCTTCTCCTTCCCTAAATAAAAATAATGTTGCAGATGTTCAGATTCTGTTCCTGATGAGAAGGTTCAGATTTGGAGAGGTTAATCAGAAATCTCTGTTACTTTTGGCTGAAGTTATCTCAAGTTGGCAGTTACTGCAGTGTCCCTGTCTCCAGGGGGAAGAAGCTGAGTTCTGTTTGCTGCCACTGCTTTCTGTCCCTGGATGTCAGCAGCACCCTGGAGCCAAACCTGCATTTCTGAATTTGGCCCTCAGCCTTCAGGAGTGTTGCAGAGTGGATGGTTCTTCTAAACAATGTAAGGGCAAGATGAGGGAAATCGAATTCTGTCTTATGATGCTGTTTGACTTTCTCTGAATTGGATCTAACTTTAACCAGAAAAGTCCTGGATTTAATAAAGAGATGTTTGAAATAAATCCTTCTGATGTTCAGCAAAAAGAGCTGCACACATCACAGCAAATTCCATCTTGGTTACATTGAATGGAGTCATTCCACCCCTCAGTCCTAAGCTTCATGGCACAGTGTGTCCTAAAATTGTAAGTGAAAGGCTTTATGATGTGTCTGGTTCACTGTTTGTATCTAATAATTAGCAGATTAGATGTGGAAAACTACAACTTCTGATTAAAACTTTGGTGCAGGATTTCCTTATGGATCATATTGGGAGATTGGACTTTGATATACAGCTCCTCTTTGTCCCACTTTTCCCTTTTTTCTTTTCTTTTTATTTTTTTGTCTTCTGCTCTCCCAGATCTTTACTGTTCTTACAGTGACTGTCTCTGGTGATGTCACTGATGAAGCACCAGATAAATTCTAAAGGTGGAAGTTGTGGCCCAGCAGGGTCCAACACCTTGTCAGTGTGCCATTACACAGCAGGAAATGTTGGATTTCCTCATTTCCTGAGCAAAGTGAATTGGCAGCAGTGGGAGATTCTCCCAGCCATAAACATGTCTGAGCAGAAACAAATGCCAGTGTGGGATGGGCTGTGCTGCAGCCTCCCTGCTCACAGGCTCTTTTTCATGTAATTTTGTTATTTACATGCACCCTGTGGGGCCGGTCCTGACACGGGACAGGGCTGTGACAACTCACGAAGTGTTGAGCCCTGGAAGAGGCTGTGGGGGACAGCAGGGTGCTGGAGGACACAGTGACAGGCTCTAACAAATCCTGCTCAGCACAGAGCCCTGTTCAGCAGCCAGTCCCTCTGCAGTTGCTGTGTCAGAGCTTCACAAAGAACAAAATCCAAAAGCAGAGCAGAATCCACCTGGTTGTGGTGGCTGTGGCTGGCCCAGGGAGCGCCTGGCAGCCGCTCAGTGCAGCAGCTGCTTCTGAGCACACCTGGAGAGCTCCTTCATTTAGTTCAGCCCTGCTGCTGCACACGTGGATGAGCAGCTGCTGTTCACCCTGTTCTCCTCCTCTCATGTCTGAGGTGTGTTCCTAAAGCAAACTGTAGAGAACAGCTCTTGAAAAAAGGTGGCAGATTTGAAAAGCCGTTGTTAGTGATGCAAAAATGGAATAAAGGGCTGAAATTAAATAAAGCAGATTTCAAACTACTGGAGCTTAAGGTGAGCTCATGTGTTCTAATTATTTCCTTAATGTTTTCTGTGCTATATGAGAATTCTTTTATGAACTGGTTGACTCCAGGGAGTTGAGGATTCTTGCAGTGAATCTGCTGTACAAAGGCTGCAGCCAGGACAGCTTTTCATGTGTGAGGGGTGACCACGGAGCTGATCTGCAGCTGTTCCACCCCAGATGTTGGGGCATTTCCAGTGAGCATCGTGGGAATCAAGGCTTGTGCTTTAGGAGCTTGGGAGTGCAAAAAGCAGTGGGAGGCTTCCAGTGCCAAAGAGCCTCACACGTGGGCCAGAGCACAGGGAAGTTGTCACAACAAGCGTGGTTAGGGGAAGAGCCAGCTCAGGATTTTGGGTTCTGTGCCCATTTGCAGCGTTTCCAGGCCGTGTTTGGCTCCAGTGGAGGATTGCAGGATGTGCAGCACCATGTCCTGCTCCAGCCCCACACGTACCTGTATTCCATCGAGCACTTCTGGTGTTGTGCTGCCTTTAATTGCAGGAGGAAATGTGTTAATGAGTGTTTGAAATAGTTACATTTCTCTTCCAACCCCATTTCTGGAAATTCTGGTCTGACCAGCTCAGTGCTGCCCTGTGGCAGTGGGAAGTGGCTGTGCCAGTGCTGCTGCCGAGCACAGCCCTGGGCCAGCAGCAGCAGCCGTGTCCTGGGCCAGCAGCAGCAGCCGTG
>NC_031778.1:24357262-24360895 GCF_001522545.3 Parus major | reverse complement strand
GCCAGCAGCAGCAGCCCATGGCCAGCAGCAGCAGCCGTGTCCTGGGCCAGCAGCAGCCGTGTCCTGGGCCAGCAGCAGCCGTGTCCTGGGCCATGTCCTGCCAGCGCTGTCCCAGCAGGGATGGCCCCGCACAGCCCAGGCCAGCTGGCAGCACTTGGGTGATCGTGGGTGGTGTCAGGTGAATGCAGTGAGGGAAAGATGCCGTTTGCATGTAAAAGTGAGCAGTTGATTTGAACCCCCAGGTTCTTTGAGGAGCTGGAGGCAAGGCACCAGAGCAGCATTTTCATCGATGACATCAGTGACATCGTGGCGAGGCACGCGGGCTCCACCTTCGACCCCTACGTGAAGTATTGCACCAACGAGGTTTATCAGCAGCGCACCCTGCAGAGACTGCTGTGAGCACCGCAGGGCCCGGGGCTCTCTGGGAGCTGCACAGCCCCCCTGCCACAGCTCCTGCCTCACCTCGCCCTCCCTTCCTCCCCCGTTCAGTGTCACACGGTGTGACAGTGGCCCTGTGTGCCAGCTCCTCAGGTGCAATGTCAGTGCTGGGCTGCTGGATCTGAGGGAATAAAGCTGAAGGCTGGGGTGATCTGACTCCTGCAAGTCACACTTCCTTTTTTATAAAATAATGGTTTATTTAACATTTAGCAACTTGCACAATCGTTTGTTAAAACACACCATTGAATTCTTTCCTCCTCTTTCTCCCCAGAGCCACAAATCCAGCGTTTAAGGAGGTGCTGTCCCGGATCGAGTCCCACGAGGATTGCCGGAATTTGCCCATGATCTCCTTCCTCATCCTCCCCATGCAGAGAGTCACTCGTCTCCCCTTACTGATGGATGTGAGAACACCAACTTCCCTCTTTCCTTGCTGCTTGTTCTTGCAGTGTTAGCATTCTCTCCTGTTCAGTTCTGGTTCTCTCCAGTCTCTTCATGCCTTGTCCCTTACACCAGTGCTGAGCTGTGAATTATTGATTCCTGCTGCATTTGTTTGCTGACTGGGACTGGGCCCTCCTGCTCCCCCGTTCAAGTTAAATGCTTGGATGTTACAATAGGAAAATTGTACAATAAAGGGTCAAAATGGTTCTGAAACTCAGGAGGAGCCAGCACAGGAATTGTTGGTAGTGCTGGGATTGGAACAAACCCTGCAGCTGAAAAACAAGAGCTGCTGTAGTGTAGGTTGGGTGAGGGCCCTTTGGCAGGGAACGTTTTGGGACTCCATTGCCAGGGGAGCTGTGTGTGAGGGGCACTGAGCTGTCCCTCCCTGTGCAGGGACCAGGGACTCGGAGTGGTGGAGGTGCTGGGGAGTGTTTGTCAGGCAGGATTCTCCAGCACTTGGGGTATTTCAGTTAAGGTGCCAGGACTAAGTGAGGAGCTGCACCACCCACAGGAGTGCAGGTTGTGATCAGGCTCCGACTCCAGCACTGCTAGGAGCCAGAAACAGAAATTACCATTTTTTGTTTTTTAAAAATTTTTAAATTTTTTTAAAGTGAGCACTGATGAATTTGATCACCTGGACAATTAGTTCATTCACAGACACTGACTTCTCTCTTCTCTGCAGTATGTTTCTAGGTAAAAAATGGAATAATAATAATCCAGTATTCCTGCAGTGTGTCACTGGGGATGCCTTCCCCTTCTTGGGCTTTTTTTTCCTATACCTCCTTCCCCTCTGTGGCTGAAATAATCCAGACAAGCAAATCAAGCATTTTATTTCCAACTCTTTCATGACAGTTTTGTTTTTTGTTTGGAGATGGTTGTATGAACCTTGAGAGGTAAAGCATGACTTTGTTCCCAAACCTTCCCAGGGAGGCATTCCTTAGTGTGACCAAGTGACCGGTGTTCCCTCTTTATCTCAGTCCACAGCCATGATTCAGCCCCTGGATTTCTGTTAAGATGAGAAATCTCTGTGGGTTTGATCTGTGCTGCTTGGTTCTCTGAAGTAACAGATGTTTTGTTCCAGACTATTTGCCAGAAAACCCCCAAGGATTCAGCAAAATACGAGAACTGCAAGCAGGCTCTGAAAGAAGTCAGCAAGGTACGTTCTCAAGTTATTCCTGTGTACTTCCAGGCAAAAATGGATGTTTTCCATGCATGAAAAATGCAGATGGGAAGAGCAGTGAAGCATAAAAGCTCTACATTGTTGTATTTAAGGAAGAGCTCTGGGGATTGGGTTTGTGCAGAATTACTGGTTCCTGCTTGGGAAAGGATCCCAAACTGGATGATACCGTGGTGGTTCTGGGTGTGTGTGTGGGATCAGTGTGGGAAGTTAATCCAGCTGGGATGAGGGTGTGTGTTTGGAGCTGATCATCAGCCTGGATCAGAGCAGTGGCCCTGCTCAGGCAGAACTTGGGCTGAACCTTTGTTGCCCCTGGAGAATCCCAAATGAGCGGGGTGCTGTGGGATTCCTGGGTGAGGAGGCTGTGGGAGCCGTGGGGACAGCCCTGGTCCGCAGACAACTGCGGCCCTGCAAACACCACGTTGAGGTGGACGTGTCCCAGCTGGGGTTGTGCCCCAGAAGTTCCTTTCCAAGGGAGCAGCAGTTTGTGCTGGAGGCTCGAGCCTCAGCCCCTCTCTCGTTTGCAGCTCGTGCGTCTGTGCAACGAGGGCGCCCGCAAGATGGAGAGGACGGAGATGATGTACACCATCAACTCCCAGCTGGAATTCAAAATCAAGGTAGGGTGAGGATCTTAGTCCTGAGCACTCGGGACAATGAGTGGAACAAACAGTCCCAGCATGGGCACATCCCACAGTGATTCTTGCAAAGAAGTGATCTGTTGTGGCATGACAAATTAAAACATTTGGTCAAGTATTTTAATTTTAGTAGAGACTGATGCTACAGCACAAGGGATTTTGAAGAAATACTGAGTGAAGAGTATTCTTTGCTGTAAAGATAAAGCTGGTGTGAAGACTCTGGTGTTAGGAGAGAGGCCAAAGGCTGCTGCTCAGTGCTGAGATTTGCTTATGTACCTGAGGGGAAAGGTGTGCCTGGGAAAACACTTCCAGGCCAGGGAAGGATCCAGGGGGTGTTTGTCCTTCCCCTTTAAGGGTGGGACATCACAGATTTCTATTAAAAACTTCTTGTACAATCAGTCATAGGTAGGGGAATGTTTTTGGACTTTCTTCAAGTGCATTTATTGTTTCTGTTCAATGTTTGCTACAATCCTGTTTCTGTAATTGATGTCTGATACCATTACACAATGAGGATTCTCTGGGGAAAAGATTGTTTCATTATCAGGCATGTAGTGAGAGAAGGTTGGTTCATGGTTTTATAAGCACAGCTCTTGAAAGGCTCTGGGTCAGGCATAGAGAAAATGCTGCCTCCAAAAAGACATTTTCAACTTGCCTGAAGTATTTTTATTCTCAATCTTTGTCTAAAAATTGGCAGTAATAATATTTTCTTATAGCAACAGCAACAACAAATACAACACTTCTGGGCAAGTGACAGCAGAGCATTTCCTGATGGGTGGTAACAGACTCAAGTCCTCAGCCAGTGTCAGGGCTGAGCTGCTCTGTGGTTCCACTCAGATCCCAGGAGTGCCTCAGGATCTGGGCCTGCAGGGCCTGGAGTCCCTCACCTTCTCCAGGACAGGACATGCTGACTGTCCCTCCTGTGCTGTCCATCCCTATCCATCCATC
>NC_031778.1:24354534-24357081 GCF_001522545.3 Parus major | reverse complement strand
CTGTGTCCCCCCTGGCTCTGTGGCCCCTGGGTGACCCCAGGCTGCCCTGGAGCAGCTCCTGCCGGTGCTGTGGCAGCAGCAGCAGCTTTGGGGGCTCTGTCTGGCCGTGCTTTTGTGAGATTTCCCTTGGTGCATCCAAGGCCCAGCCCTGCAGCCCCTCAGGCCCTGTCAGGGCGGGGAAGCCCCGCTCTGGTTAAATGCATTTTTCACTTCTGAGAGCTTCTTTTCTGCAGCAGGGACATGGTGCATGTGATTTGCTCCTTTGGCAATTAAGGAAAAATTAAAATAAAACCAAGCTGCCTCTGGAAGAGAGTCAATTAGGAAAATGGGATGAACTCATTTGGAGTACAGATTAGAGGAATTTTTTGTTCGTCCTCAAATAGAACTTTTAAAAGTATTTTTTGCTTGTAAACCAATCATCATGGGACTGTAATTCTGTTTTATAGCCATTATAAATTAGTTAAAGTATTTCTGTTCTTGCCCAGCTTCACAGAGTTTTAGAGATTGTTTATTATTTTGTTAGATGTAACTGTGGAGAACTTCATGGGAGCCCAAGGGAAGTGACTCAAATCTTGTGTTGCTTGTGTACGTGGCTCAACTGTAGAATTAAATTTTTAATTAAGTTTCAGCAGTTTTTGTTCTTAAATTTTGCATCTTTTGCACGAGAGAAGCTGTGAGGTTTGTTTTCAGGAGTCAGTGTTTGCTCTTCTCGCAGCGCTGGGTTTGGCTTTGGCTCAGCAGGTATGGGCAGGCTGCAGTTGGCTTGGCCAAGGGATTAACAGATACAAAAAGCCAACTCATGCAGAATGGGGAAGGCAGCTGACAAACTGCACAAAGGGATGTTTTTTAAAAGCATGTGGAAGGTGCTTAAATGGGGGGAAAACAGGCAGTTGTGTTCATTCATGTGGACCTTGGGCTGCCTGGAGTGTCTGTCTCGGGGCAGCCTCAGAGGGATCTGTGTCACCAGGACAGTCCCACATCTCCCTCTGCCTTCCTGGCCCAGAGAAGGAAAGGTCCTCCTGTGGGCTCTGTCTCCTGCAGCTGGGAATCATTTGGATTAATAAAGGCAAGTCTTCACATCAGGCAGCTCAGATCCTCTGGGGCTTTGGTGCAGCTGCTGCAGGTGTTTGCCCTCACTTAGGGAGAAAGGGAGCTCCTGCTCCATCCACAGGAGCTGGATAAAGAGAGGAGCTGTAGGATCCCTAATTAGCAATTTTCAGTGAAGCCTGACAGGTAACTGAGACACTTCAGGAGCCCCAGTGAGAACAGCAAGGCCATGGAAACCTTTCCCTGGTGCCATGGAGGGAGAGCCCTCAGAGGGGTGTGGAAGGAAGGAGGCTGTACCCGCCCGTCCCGGTGACACCGGCACAGGGAATGCCACCTCTGGTCCAAGAACAGCCCAAGGTCCTCAGGGCTCCCATGGCCCCACATGCCTCAGGAGCGAGTCTCACCCTGCAGACACATTCCTGAAGTCAGGCTGTGCCCTCAGGAGGTCTCACAGCCTGTTCATCCCCCGTGTCATCAGTCAGGTCTGTTCATTTCTACTTTCGATGAGCAGTGATGACAGGTGCCCGAGTGATTCCCAGGTATTTGCAGCTGCTACCTGTGCATTGTAGCAGTGATGGAGTCCCTTAAATTTTGGTAACCTCTTTGTGTTTTTAATCTCTGAGCTTTGAGTTTATTCAAGCATTTTTCCCAAGTGGATCATACTCCCTTGTCTATTTTTAAAGAATTCTCTGATTTGGAAGGATTATAATGTGATTTTCTTGCCCTGCAGCCATTTCCATTGGTTTCCTCTTCACGGTGGTTGGTGAAAAGGGGAGAATTAATGGCCTATGTAGAAGACACTGGACTCTTTTCCAAAAGAACCTCTAAGCAGCAGGTGTACTTCTTCCTCTTCAACGACGTCCTCATCATCACCAAGAAGAAGAGGTAAGAGCTTCACTAAAACTGCTTTTGTGTTCAGTCCTTGAATCACAGTGAACATGATCCTGGCTGTGGAATGAGTGCAGGAGTTATTTGAGCCTCCATCATGGGTTACAAATAACAAGTAACTGCTTGTTAAACAGGATTTACTTTTGGCAAACACAGTGAAGATTCCAAATTGTCAGGCAAATTAAAAATACGATTCTCAATGCACTAGCAAAGAAAGAAGTTTGGGAAGGATAAAGCATTGGGAATGTCCTTTCCTCTCCACGCTTCCCACGATTCCAGGAGCATGAAACTCCCTCTGCCCAAGGGCCAAAGCTCCTTAACGGTGCTGGAGCTCTGAGTGAGCCGTGCTCCCACCCACAGTGTTGCCATGGCGCCACAGCAGTGGACAGAAATGTTTATTGCTAGTTGGGGTTGAATGTTTGTGGTTTTCCTTGAGCAGCTGAATCTCAGAAGACTCTTAACATTGCACCAAGGCAATGTTCACTCTCCTCACTTTGTGCTAAAAATGGCCATTTCTGAGGCTGCCCCTGGGGCTTTACCCAGAGCTCATGTCCAGCCTTGGCTCAGCAGCCACTGCCCATCTCTGTCCCATCTCTGTCCCATCTCTGTCCC
>NC_031778.1:24311830-24354215 GCF_001522545.3 Parus major | reverse complement strand
CAGCTCTGTCCCAGCTCTGTCCCAGCTCTGTCTCAGCTCTGTCCCAGCTCTGTCCCAGCTCCATGTGCTGCAGCTGTGGCTCTGAGCTGCTGGAGATGCTGCAGAGGACGGGGCCAAAGGGCTCTCCAGTCACAGGGCTGCTCCCTGGGACTGGGCAGGAGGGACACGGGGATTTGGGATGTGCACAAGGCTTTGAGGAGGGATAAAAGGCTGCTTTTCCCCACTGCTCAGCTTTTCATTTATTGGGAATGTTTCTTCTGCCAGTTGTCCTTGTAGCCCCTGCTGTGTGTAGACATAATCTGATTAAAAAAACCAAAAACAACATTAAAAATGACGTAATACTTGCCAAGCACTAACGCAGTGTCTTGAGAGGAGCAGTCAGTGGTGGCAGGGCCGGGGATGCTGGGTCCTGGGAGGAGGCCAGCTGGGATGTGGCTGGTGCTGGGGAAGGCTCAGTCCTGCTCACACAGCCCTGCCTGGGGGCTGGGCTGGGGCACGAGGTGAAGGGTGGGGGGACATCAGGGCAGTATTGACTCCGAGGACTCGAGGGAAATGCACTCACTGCTTTTACATGGGTTTGGATTCCCTTCAGCAGGAGTCTGATCCAAAGGGTTTGTGGGATGGAAGTGAGGAGTAGGAAGGATTTGTAGAGGTTTATCTGTTGATTAATTAGTAAGAAATGCTGTTATGATTAGCTGTGCACATGTTCAGACTAGCTGATTAATTCATAGGAAATGCATTTATTATTCATTGCACAAATGCATAGAGACATTTCTTTTTCAGACACAAAATTCCCAGGTAGTGACGGCAGCACTCCCAGGTGGGATTGCCAGTTCTTCCCTTGGCTAAGGAGTTATTCAGCCTAAAATACTGAACTGAGTTCTTTAAAAAAAACCACCACACCCCCCAAAATTCCCAAACTTACTCAAAAAACCAAGCCCAAACCAACCCTTCCCCTGGTTCAGAGCATCTGAGCGGGGTTGGTTCCATTAGAAGCATGTTCTGTGTCCATTGTTTGGGAGTGCACAAAGCTGTTGTGCAGAGAGAAGCCAAAGCCATCTCAGTGTTTATTTCACAGAACACCAGTGAAAATGTACCCCAAGAGCTGAACTAGGGTTTTGTGTTGCACCAGACCCGCTGGCAGAAGTTGGTTACCCCGTGTGGAGCTGGGTGGTGCTGGAAGAGCTGTCCCTACCGTGGTGTTAGATGTGGCTGTGACTGTGCTTGCTTCCACACAAATGAGTGAATGGGAAACTGAATCTTAACTGGCGTTTCCTAAACCTTACCTGGTGCTTTGTTCCTTCTGGCTGTGCCCTGCAGTGAGGAGAGTTACAATGTCACCGAGTACTCGCTGCGGGAGCAGCTGCTGGTGGTGCCCTGTGAGGGGGAGGATCCCTGCTCCTCTCCCGGTAAGAACGCGGCAGGGATGCTCCACTCCGGACGGAATTCTGCGTGCCACCTCTTCAGGCTCGTGCTCCTCAGCAATCATGCCGGGGACAGGGTGGAGATGCTCCTGGGAGCAGAGACTCAGTGAGTACAGTTACTTAAGAGATTTCTTCACCTGATTGTCTCTGGGCTGTTCTTCCTGCCCTGCCCAAAGTAGTAAATATTTATTTATTTATTTAGATTACTTATTCTGGTTTATTAATTTAAACTGCTGGGTAAGGCCTTGATTACCCTGCCTGCAGAGATCAGTGTAGCCGTGGCCCAGGCAGGTTCCTGTGCTCATGTCCCTCTCCCCCAGGGTCAGTGCTGCACCGTGGGGCTGTGGCACACCCGGAGTGCTGTGGGCCCTGAGCTGTGATGGTTGGTGGTGATGGCTGGATGGTGCAGCAGAGCACAGCTGATGCAGGAGGAGCCCTGCTCCTTGCTCTCCCGGGTACCCTGAGGAGTGTCCTGCCTTTGAAACCAGCAGCCAGTGCCTGCTCGAGGATGTACAAGTGCCATCAACTTCCACACGACCTCCCAGCACTGAAAGAGTTCATTTGTTCTGGGGGAAGCTGGAGGCGGGACAGAGACATGAGTGGGAGTGCTCCAGACATGGCCCTGCCTGGAAAAATCGATCGTTTTAGGTTGGCTTTCAAAGTTTAGAATAACTGTGAAAGGAACTGAAGATCATCAGTGCTTACTATTAAAGATCTCATTATGAAGGGAGGAGATGATTCAGACTTGTTTGGAAATGAAATTTTATTGGGGAAAAATGCAGGACATTTTTAGTTGTCTGTGCTTTGTATGAAAAGACATTTTGTTCTGCAGACTTATTATTGATATGTTCTGTGCTGTTTGCAATATAAATAGCAGTCCAGCTGATCATCACTCACAGCAAGAGTCTGAAAAGAATTCCTGTATTTTTTTTTAAGTTACCTATTTTTATAGTCTTACCCTTTGGGAAGGATGGGAAAGGAATTTCCATGACCAAACAGTTCAGAGAGCTGACCATGCAGGTAAAACCAAAATGTTTTCTCTGACACAAAGATTTTCAGCACAGTTGGATCCTGTTTTGCCACCTCCTGTGGCACGTGGGTCCCAAGGACAAAAGTACCAGTGTTAGGTGAGAACTTTCTATTGCCCTGTGAAGAAGGCAGAGCAGGCAGAGGTGGTGATACTCAGGGGTTACTCACAGGAGCTGAAGGGAGAGGTGCTGCCCATTATCCAGGGCATGAGTGGGGACACTGGGCTCTGCTTTGCAGGAGTGACAGAGCCCGCTGGATCACGGCGCTGGGCCAGGACACTGATGGGCACCACACGGACAGAACCAGTAAGTCACAGCTGCTGGGACTCGTGAGGGCTCTGCAGGGGAACAGCACTGCCCACACTGGGGCCAGGCTGGGCTGCAACTGCCCTAAGTGATGGGGGAAGGTGTAGAGTGGACACTTTTTAAATTAATGGCAATGTGTTGTAATAATCACCTGCTCTGTGACTGGTTTAACTAAGCCTGGCTCACTCCTTCCCCAGCACTGGCTCAGGTGGAGATCATCAGAACCTACACAGCCAAGCAGGCCGATGAGCTCTCTCTGCAAGTCGCTGATGTTGTTTTGCTTTATCAAAAAGTGAATGATGGTGAGTGAGGATTTTGCTGTCCATAACCATTTGTCACCTCTGCAGGGGGATCCAGCTACAAAAACTTGTTTCCTATTAGCACAGGACAGCAATGAGTAAAAGTTCAGCTGCCAAGGAAAACGTACTCATTTAGGTTCAGGTTTCTAAAGGAAGTAGCAGATACAAGCAGCTGTAGAACGTGGCTGCTGGCCAGATTTGGCATGGGAGGTGTCCACAAATAGGAAACTGAACTTGTCTAAAACCATGGAGTTCAGACATTCTAGTGAGTGCCAGGGTTGTCCAAGAGAAACATCCCCAGTCTGTCGTGCCTGGGCTTTCCTGCTGCAGCTCTGGCACAGGGTGGTTGCTGAGGTTTTCCACAGGATCAAGTATCCCAAGATCAAAGTGATTCCTGCCCGGGCCTACCCACAACTGCACTGATAGCACCAAGTGCTGGCTCAGGGATGCAGGACACTGTCAGTACTTGAGGGACTCAATTCTAACTTGTGGTTGCTCAATTACCTGTGAAATCAGGGATCCTGTCACTTGTGCTGCATTGCTCTCTTCAGATTACAGCACTACTATAGCATCACTTCAAACTATATTTGAATGACAAAAAAGATAGTTAAATTGTGCAATGCTTTGCAGAGATTATTTTTTTCCCAGTCTGGCTGTATTAAAAACATCTGCCAAAGCTATCCTAAACTGGTCCTTGATTCCCAGTCAAGGCAAGTGCAGAATGTATATGATGACAGTCAGCTGGGTCACCTCAGTGCCACCAGCCAGGGGTGGGGTCAGGGGCAGAGGTGTCACTGTTGTCCCTTCCCTGCAGGCTGGTACGAAGGAGAGCGGCTGCGGGACGGTCAGAGGGGCTGGTTCCCCTCCGAGTGTGCCAAGGAAATCACCTGCAGGGCCACCCTGGACAAGAACATGGAGCGTATGGGACGCCTGCTGGGGCTGGAAACCAACGTGTAGCCTTGTCCTCACCCCCTATCCTGGGGGCTGCTCTGGCTGGGACTGGGGACAGCGGAGCCACAACCCAGCAGCAGCACACTGGAGCCTCACACTGGCTCTGGCAGCTCCAAACGGAGCCCTGGCCCCACCAGCAGCACCTTACAGCAGTGTCCTGAGCACTCTGCTGCAGCTCCTGCCTCCTTACACTCCTGCTCCATCTGCTTTGGAGCATCTGAATTTGTTTTCAGCCCCAGAACTCTGCAGGGGCCTGGGTCCCCGGCCCCACACCTGGAGCTGGCGGTGAGCAGCAGTGCTGGGGTGTCCTGCTCCTGAGGAGCTGCAGTGCTACAGCCCCAGCTGCTGTTCCAGGACACTTGCCCTCGTGCCAGCACCAGTGTGACACCTGCACTCGAGGGACCAGCTCTGTACTCTGTAAAGGCTGACCTACCTCTGCAGTGCAAATCCAGGGCTGGCCCCAGGCTGGCACAGGCACAGCCTCGGTGAGGAATCTGCAGCTGTGCCTCCATGAGGCCGCTCAGACTGGCTCCAAGTCCTGCTGTGGGCAAAGGATTTCTGAAAGCCAGAGAAAGGTACCACACTCTGCAGAGTCAGTGCTGCTGCTCCATCTTAGCACAGGTATTTTACTGCAGAGGAACTGCTGCAAGTGGGGCAGTGGTTTCTGCTTTCCTCAGGGCTGATGAGGGCTTGCACTTCACTCAGTGCTTCAGAGCAGCGGTGTGATGAGAACATGAAATGCACTGACTGCTCGGGGAACAAACGCCCTCAAGGGTGAGCAGCATTCTGGGCACATGGCTGGACAGGTGTGGGAGTCTGTATGATAAAACTCTCCTTTTTAAGGACCAGCTGCTGCCTCAGCAGTGTGGAAACTGCTCACTAGAAACAAGGAGACAACTTGTAGTACCAAGGCTTTCTTCTTGTTGCCTTCCCCAGCCTCTGCAAAGGGGAGGACTATGCTGGTTTTTATCCTGCAAGATGCTGATGTAAGTGGTGAGTGAATTGGGTGTTCATAAAGATGTGTAGCTCTAATAATTTAAACTACATTAGGAAGACAGTAATTTTGTACAAAAATACTTACCTAGACAGTGTGACAGTGGTTATACATACAGCCTCACAAATTAATTTAAGTGGACTGATAAAATAGTAATGAAACTGTAAATTGAACAAAGACTTATTTAACATAGTTAAAATACTGCTAGCGTTTTAACAAATTTTATTGCATACTTTGCAGATGTTTAACACATAACTGAATGTATAAATCCAGGCATTAATTTTATTCAGATTTTTTTAATACACTGTATATATTTTTCATACCTAGTTTTTCCAAAAATGCTGTAATGTTTTGTAAAGACATTTTTCATTTTTCCTATTGTTGGACACAGTTCTTCAGGAATTAAAAGACGTCTATGATTTTATAGGACAACAATCAATAAAATGCTTTTACATCCTTACTAAAAAAAAGTTTTGGGTTTTTTTTAAATGCCATAAAGCTGCCAGTTGCTGTTGTCATTTTTGTCAGACAAATTAAATCTCTTCAGCAAACACTGGCAATTTAATTTTTCCTCTTCTGTAAGATAAATAGCACCATCCTGTGTCCTGCTTCATCTGTCAGAGATCCCATTTATTTGTTGGTCTTGGAGCAATGGCCTGGGACAGCATCTCCTTGCTGAGACACCATTTAAGAGGGAGATGGGAAAAAGTCTTCATTGCCCAGAGGGTTTAGCACAGTTCATCTGGAAGGGACCTACAGCCATGTGCAGTCCAACCCCCTCAGGGCTGATCCCGTGTTAAATCCCGTTCCTGAGTGTTCTTAAACACCCTCAGAGCCACATCCCCACCTCTGCAGGGTGCCTGTTCCAGGGGCTGTGCCTTCCCCAGGCAGTTCTGCCTCCTTGTGCCCAGTCCAAACCCCAGCTTTAACTGTTATTTCCCAGCCTCCTGTCCCTGGAGCCCAGCGAGGGGAGCTCAGCCACTCCACACTAATTTCATTAGCAAAAAACAAAAAGTTGTTTTTAACACTGACTTCTCTATTAGCACTGCTATTGCAAAGGAAATCAGCTGACAACCCAAGTCCTTCATCAGCCCCTGTACACTTCAAACACACACAGACACACTTTTTAACTGGGGGTGGGCTTTACATCAGTACCGCCTTTTTAATTAGAAGCCCAGCACTGACACAAGTCAGCTGGGAGTTTATTACTGTAAAATCAGCTCTCATTTTTGCAAGACATGGAATGTGTGTCCCCTTCCTTCTGTAACTTCCCTAATCAGGAAGCAAATTGCCAAAAGGCTCTGAGTTGCCATCTCCAAGTGAGTCGAGGTGCCTGCATGTCTCTGGTGGCTCCACATGGGCACCTGTTCAGAAATCCAGTGCCCACCTGACTGGAACCTGGCAGTCATGGCACACCTTATGTGACCTTTCTGTTGCTGTATACCAGCCCTGCAACATAACAAATACATCTGTATCTGCTGAAGTTTTTGAGAGGACAAATGGCAGCACTCCAAAGATCCCCCCTTCCCTGTTTTATCCTGAGCATGATGGCCTGGGACATCCCAGGGGGCAGGCAGGGTCCGCTGTCCTGGCTGTGGGCCCTGCACACCCCTGGGCCACCACAGACCCTGGGCTTGCTCAGCCATACCTGGAATAACACTCATAAAATAAATAAAAATAAAAATCTGAACACAGCATCACACACGCTAGCAAGGAAAAATTAACCTGAAGCAAGCACCCCTACCATTTATGCTCATTTGCAAACTCTGAAGAACACAGAAGTTTCTGGTACCTTCGTGCATAGAAGAGTATGCTAGGCTGTGTGCTTTAAGCACTGTGAAAAAGTACAACAGTATCACTATTTACAGTTCAATAACTTCCTAACCTCTACCTGTGACCCCTCTGAGTGTTTCTTCTGGGGAAGGCCCTCATGCCACTGCTGACCCTGAGCCTCCACAATGTTTGAGGGAATTAATCTTCAACTGAAACTACAATTTTTATCTAGGCTCTACCATTGTCATTTCCTTTTGCCCCCCCTTTTGCATTATTAAGAAATTAACCATCATGTCTTCTAAGTACTGCAAAAATCATTAACAAGGAAAATAATGCAGGTACCATGTGCCAGCCTGTATTTTGTTACATTTAATTCAGCTACGCCAATAGCAGCACCACGGCCTCTTTTTCCTCAATAAAGCACCGATTTTTCTTCAATAAAGCACCGATTTGTGAGGCAGAACAGCCCGCCCAGCCCGGGCTCAGCGCCGCCCCTCAGGACAGGGCGCCATTTTGTTCCCTCATGCCCCAGCGACGCCCATTGTTTCCAGCACAGAAATTCCGCACTACAAATTTTTTCGTTCTTATTTCCACACAGTTATCACCAATTTAGTCCCCTTTTCTCTCCCCTTTGAGTCCGGGGCTTACCTCCAGCAAGCGTCCTCGGAGCGGAGGGTCCCGGAGCCGTTCTCGCCCGGTCCTGCCGCAGCCTCGCTGCCCTCACAGCCCCGCTGAGCCGAGCCCCGGCGGGTCCCGGAGCTGTCCCCGCCGGTCCTGCCGCAGCCTCGCTGCCCTCACAGCCCCGCTGGCCCCCGGAGAACGCTCCGGGCCTGGCTCCACCCTCCCCGCGGCCGCCGGGGTCTCTTTTCCCCCTCCTCAGACTCCCTCCGGCACCCCCAGCCCCCGGAGCAGGGCGATTCTCCTCCTCCGCCTCGTCATTTAAAACACCTGAGGGTGGAACAGTCGCAGGAGGTGCGCAGCGGGGTTAAACCATGTGTCAGTGTTGTGCAGCCGGCAGTGAGGAGCTTCACACGCTCCATCATCCCTTGTTAACCCAATGGAAAGCACAGCCTAGCCAGTAACTTCCACTTACACGTTTCACCTGAGCTGCTCTGATTTCTTCGGGAAAAAGCACATAAATCCTCCTGCTGATGATTAAAGTTATTTTTGCAGAAAAAAAAAACGAGGAAAACACCAAAGAAGGGAGAAAAGTTCTATTTCCAGGCTTTTTTTTCTCAAGGATAAGCCTCGAAATCCTTAACAAACTTTGTTATTCAAATATTCTTCCATAGCTGGAGATCATTCAAAACAGAACAACATTCAAAACATTGAGAACAGTTGAAATAAGACTTGCAAAAAAAAGATTCTTAATGGAATACTATAACCCATACATGAACTTCTTAAAAAAAACCAAAGAAAACAACTCAAATGAAATGAAACCTTAACATATAACCCAACATGACTTTTATCTAACCATGCTTTCTGTAATCTGTAATTTCAGTCAGTAGTGATGATGGATGGGGACAGAAAGCAAAGGAAGATTAATTGAATGGGATGAAATGCAGAAAAGGAGAAGAATTTCTGAAGATTGTTTCCTCCCACCATACAAATTCAACATGTGTTTTCAAGTTTAGTTTAATTAAGCTGTAATTATCTTCTGTGGAAGTGTTGGTGAGCAGACTGCTGCATAGCTGGAATAACACAGCAAGTATAATTACCGCACCCCATTAAAAAAAAAAACCCAAAACAGTTTAGGTATTACTAAGCAGTATTTTAGCAGGTTGTTTTTAATATTTGTAACCTGATGGGTAAAAATCCCAAAGAAAACAGCTACAGCAGGACAAGAACTTTACACCACCCAACAACTGCCGTTCTCTCCCTCACAAAGCTACACCGAGCACAGAACACATGCACGTGCACATACTGCCAACTAGCTCCTCAAAACTGCTCCTCAGGATGAGGAGATTACCAGCTTACCCTACAAAAGTTGTTCCTCTAGCTAAAGAATTGCTATAAAAAAGAAGGCGACTGGGCTGGCCTGGGTGAAGTGTGTCAGCTGTAGCGCTCGCCCTGGAACCGCGGCGCGAAGTTCCTGACGCCCTCGTTCTCCTGCGTGGTGATTAAGTCTATAATAGCTGTCAGCACTGCTGTATCCCTGCTTTTAATATCATTCCAGTCCACGGGATGGGGGCTTTCTATTTTTTCTTGTAGAAGATCATCAAGTTCTTGTCTCAATTTCTGGAAAGTGTTGTGAAAAAGGAAAGAGATGGGCAGTTAGAGCTACACACAGCATCAAGGGAGAGGTTCCAGAGCCTCGGGCCCTCTGCTCTCCCATCAGTTCATTTCCACATTGCTGTTTTCAGGATCAAACACTGTCTCTCAAAACCCAGTCTCTTTGATGAGAGACTACCAGCTCTGGATGTGATGCCTCTAACAGCACCCCCAGCACTTAGCTGACTATTTCAGGATTAAAAAGACTGGCTTAAAATAAAAATAAAATTTAAAAAAAAAGAGTCAGGTATGATTTCAGGGATTTAAAATTAAACAGTTCTATGGAACCCATTAACATTATTAACTGAGGAGCCCCACTCTGATGTTTCCATATCCATGTGGCTATTTCCTGGATTGGCCAGGTCATCCTACAGCTTCTCAGCAAAATTAAATCTCTCTTGTTTACTTTGTGTGCTTGAACTGCTCACCAGGAGTGCATTTCAAACATCTCCCTGAGTGAGGAATCAATAGGCACAAAGGAATATCAAATCTAGATTAAGTGTATAAGTAGAACCAATGTTACACTGAGCTTTCCAGGTACATTATTTTGAAACAGTCACCTTGACCAAGTTTGCTATTTTTTCTGGAGACTGGAACACAATCCACTCATCCACAGCGATGGTGTCCTGGTCCTTATCCTTCTGAATGGATATATCCCCTCCAAAGAACAAGAGGCAGTATGGAGACACCTCTGTACAGTCATACAGGTAAATCTGCACAACAACAGAATTGTCTGATCACCCTCAAAATGCCCCAAGTGCCCTCAGTAATACTTAATGACACTCCTACAGAATTCCAGAAGTTCCTTACTCAGTTACAAATTCTGAAGATGCATGAAGCAATTCAGTTCAAAAAAAGTTACATGAAATCAGACTGAACAAGGGCAAAAATGGTCCCAAGTCCTCCAGTCTTTCACACAGTGGTGAAATCAAACCAGATGCTTCATAACAATGAGAGGAAAAAATGTCAGCATATTGAGAAGTGTTAAGAATGGATTGAAATAAAAAAAAAATAAACTAAAGTAAAAGAATTTACACCTGTTATTGCCAGACCTTCAAAAACCCCAAATCCTCCAAAAAAAACCCCCAAGAAGTAAACAAAAGAAGTTCATTATTTGTGGTACAATACCCCCAGTATCACAAAGGACATAATCTGATGGGCTGTACAAGGAATGGCCCTGGACAGGAAGGGCACAGAACAAAGGCTGTTCTCATCCCCTCTGAACCCTGATCCAGCCTCATTGAAAAAGGGATAATAAATAAATCCCACAAGCACAGCCCTGACTCACACTGCTGGTCCTCATCTTCAAATGGTACACGAGCCAGTTGTAATGGAACTCGGTTTCCTCCACGTTCACAGATTTGGGATGGATATTAACTGATCCATCTGTCTTGGTGCAAACTTTCACCCTTCAAAGAAAAAACAACAAAAATCTGATAGTACAAGAAGTGATAAATCAACAGACGGGGATCCCTGGGGTCTCTCTTCCCAAATAACCAGAAGTGACAGGGTTTGAACCCCTTTCAAACAGTGCTTCTGAGCTGTTGTAACATTATCCATGGCATGGTAAGGGCACACAAATTATTTCAGGTGTTAGCAAGAATCCAGACGTTAAAAAATCAACAATCCCACCCTTCTCAAAGGAAGTAATGCACAGCCATGACTCAAACTCTAAAGTGAGATTCATTCATGCACTCAGGCCAATGCTTCACCTTGCCAAATTATGCCATGTAGAAAACACCCCAAACACAATCCAAGATTAAACCAAACCCTCACATTTTTCTCTTTTTGCTGAAGCTGGGCCGGATCTTTGCCACTTTGGGATAGAGGCCAGCACAGATGACTGCTTTGAGCAGCTTCTCATTACCTGCAGGAGACAGCAAAATAAGTGAGGCAGCTCTGCAAGCTGAGATTTCAGCTGGGATAAATTCCTTTCCCTCCACGGTTACCTGAGTTGGTGTTAGATTTGGGATCCTTGGGGTTTCTGCTATTGACAAACCCAGCTGCAAGGAGATGCTCAGCAAACTGTCCTTTCATGTTATGCAGCATCTAGGAAACAACAGAAATTGTCCCAGAATGATGCTGTGCCAAAGGCTCTGCCTCTTCCCCACACACGGGATCCTGTCTGAACCTGGCAGGATGCTCTTACCTGCATGGTATTTGAGGACAGGAAATATTCCCAGCAATAGTCCTTCTCATTCCTGAAGCCACAACTCCGAGCCTCTTCCCAGCCCTAGGAATGAGAACCACAGTTCCAAGGTGTTTGTTTGTAAGGGAACACACACTACAAACTTAGGGACACCGAGAACTGGAGGTCAACAAACAACTCTAACAGGTTCCCTGCCAGGGAGAAAGTAAATCCTTTCATCTCTCTGTATATGTGCACACACCACAGTGCAGAAAAACACAACTTCACAACACGTTGAATCACAGCCTTGCTTTTTCCCTGGCGGGCAGTGACACCTGGCTGTGTTTGCCAGAGCACCCTTTGCTGTAATTAGCAGTTCTGGGCAGTAACTGTGTTTTCCAGGCCATTTATTTCCTCCTCTCCTCACCCCAACACAATACACCACAATGTCCAACACTTCTGAAGTTGGCTCCAGCCTCTTGCAGAGCCCAGAAAGACAAGAATGAACAACTTTATTCACAACCTGCAGCAAGGTAACTGTAACACCATGTTTCCTTTGTCCTTTTCAGACTTGTCCACCAGAAATCAGGTTACTGAGCCTGGAGACAAGATTATGCAACAACCAATTAGATGAAAATCAGTTTGGTTTTATGTTTCTGTAGAAGCCAAACAAAAAAAGCCTACAAAGCAAAAACTAATCAGCTTCTCCCTTAGGATCATCTATATTATCCAAATTAAAATTCTAGAAAATAAATAAAACCCACACAAAAACATGCTTACAGTGAAAGCATTCACCACAGTCAGATGGTCGCTCTTTGAGTTCTTTGACAGCTCTTTTCTTCTTGCATCTGCGATTTTCTCTTTGCCCTAAAAATCAGAACCTATATAATATCCAGACTGACATGACAGTTCTCTTCCAAATTCAGGTACATCTGTACAGCAGTACTTTGTACAGAACACATGAAAATTATAGTTATTTCCAATACTCCACAGGAAAAATGCTAACTCATAGTATGCAAGGGCAATCTCAATAGTAAAAATGTAATTACCATGACATTGATGAAAGTGCTCTTAAACTCTAACACCTCACTAAGTCCCAGCATCCTCCTGAGATTCTTAAACTCCTACATGGAATTGTCATCTGTGAGACTTTACCAGAGGGATGACAAAAGGGTCCTTGAAGCTGAGGCTGGCTGCAATGGTCAGCACGGGGTCCAGGCAGCAGAACAAGGCTCCAAACAGGATCATCTTCCCGATGTGTGGCTCCACAGGCAGCCGTGCCAGGTGGACACCCAGGGGAGTCAGCTCCTCCTGCCTGTCCAGAGCATTCTGCCACGACAAGGGCACAAAGGAAAGAACAAACATGCCATGTGAAATGGGGAGGGTTTCCTCAGAAAAGCCACTGGAACACGGATATCACCCACCAATATCCAAACCAGGTGTTCCTATTTGTGGCTACAATTCATTTCTACAGTTATCACTGGAGCAAGCAGAACTGAGGTGCCATGAACCTCTCCTTGCCCAGCACCCAAGGGAACAATGACATCAAGGCCAAGGGGTGCCACAGCTCTGAACACACAATCCTGCACATGAAGCAACGCCCTACCAGCTCCATGAGGTGATTTATGGCCAACATCACAGCATCACGAGATGGGGGGTCCATCAGTTTGCTCAGAAAATTGGCAATTCCACCAAGCTTCAGGATCTGAAAGAAAAATCACAACAAAAGCTTACAACAACCAGAAAAAGACTGTTGCCTAAAACTGGTTAGCAGTAACCACACTCATTGAAATAGTGTGAGTAATTCACAGCTTGAGTTGGAGTTTCTTTAGTTAAAAACTTGGGACAAAAACAATGTATTAGTGATGAAATTTGTAGCAGAAGGATCTACTCTTCACTCAGTTCACACATACATGGCATTCCTTCTGCTTGCATAAGGAATTCAATGCAAACTGTCAAAAAGGGAAATTCACACCAGTCCTAAAACTACTTTGTATTAAAATTCCTTTAAGAAATCACATAAATTGACTCACTGGCATTCTCACTGAAGATTCTCTGATTGAATGGTATGTGATATTTGGGGGTCAGCACAGCTCAAATTTTTGTTAGTGGACTTCACCTTCTATTGATACCAGATAATTCTATTTCCCCTGGGTTTGGTGCACCCAGATACAAACATGCATTTACAAAAGTTGCTGTCATTATTGGCTAAATATACTGCATTTCTGGTGTAGTAGAAGTTTGGTTTAACCACCCTAAGCTCACAGTTGCATTAACTTACTGTCTCAACCACTTATCCCAATGGAAAAGTAAATAATAAATATATTTGAAGATTCCTCCATTTACCTTGATCTGTAAGCAGAGCTCTTCCAAGGGTGTCCTCAGGATCTCAGGTAGCTGATAATCATCCAGGAGGCTGGCACGCAGTCCGTTGTACAAGTGGTAACAGTGGCCTGGCTGAACTCTGCAATCATTTAAAGAAACAATTCTTTGGAGTTTGGTCACTTGCTGGGGGGTTTTTTCCCCTATGAAACTGTGACATTATGGTTCTGTTTGCTTACAAAGAGCTTCCCAAAACTGCTCAAGGAATTAGAACTGAAATGCATTCAATTGTAAAAGCCATGTCAGTCTTCTGAAACACAGAGCCATCAGCAGGAAAAAGGCATAGAGAACACAGAAATTAATTTTTACACCATTTCCACTTTACTGTATCAGCCTCATAAATCAGGCGTGAGAACAGTGAAAAAATTAAAATAAAATGCAGGATATTCTTCTATAGGAGGGAAACTAGAGTTAAACCCAGCACAAGTCAATTCAACTTCCTAGGAAGAGAAGGAAATCATTCCTTGCCCAGGAACAGGAGGCAGAAATGCCAGCACATGTAAATAATAAAGAACCTTCATCACTGCTGGAAAGTCAACATCCCCAAACCTCCCTAAGCACCCCACTGTTGCTACCTTCCTGCTCGACCCTTCCTCTGCTTGGCATTGGCTTTGCTGACCCACTCTGCTGCCATGGTGCTGATGTTGTTCTGGGTGTCAAAGTGAGTCTCCTTTATCTTCCCCCCATCTATTACAAACACCACGTCATCGATTGTGATGCTGTTGGGAAAAAAAGAGGAAAAAAAAAGCAACTTTTTACAAGTGTGACCTAGGACTGGGTTTGGCCTCTCTTTGTTCCCTCCCAAACAGAGTCAGCAATTAAAAATCTGTCTTTGGAATTTCATTAAGAACTATGTTAGTGAGCAGCTCAAGAAAGAGCTGATTTATTCTCCTTGGTCTGGCAGAAGTCCCTGCTTGGATTCTGAAGAGAGGACAGGCAGCTCAGATTATCCTGTACAAGTCATTCTAGCAATTGTTTAGTATTCCTGTAGTTTAATTGTTCAAAACAATGTATTTGTTGAATTGTTTAAAACAATTATAGGAAAACTCTGTTTAGTCTAGAAATATTTCTAAAGACAGCTGTTATAAAAGACAGAAACATATTTTTGGAAACATCAAACAGGTTTATACTTATCACTTCCATTTCTTTTGTTAAACACACAGCTTCCTGTGTGCCCTCCTGGCTCAGGGCAGGCAGGCACTTACCTGGTCTCTGCAATATTGGTTGCAATCACGATTTTCCTCACTCCTGGCAGGGTCTTCTTGAACACCTGTAATTATCCAGGGCCCATTTATGTCTTTGCCAAAACCAAACATGTGCTTCATTCTTTTTCTTTTTTGTAGTTGTGAAATATTGCAATAAAAGAGAAGCATACCTGAGTCTGGTTAACAGTAGGCATCAGTGAATGCAAAGGTATGATAATAAACCTATCTGAAAGTTAAAAATCAGTAAAAGATATGGTGTAAGCACAGAAACTTCCAATTTTACAGGAAAATCTATTAAATCAATTATGCAGAACAGAGAAAATAGGCTGCAAGTCAGGCTACTGCTTCTTGCTCTGAGATCACAGGTATTTGTAGCATAATAGCAAATTCTAAAGTATAAAGGTATAAAGGTCTTTTTTATGATGCTATGACATGATGAGTTCAAGAAAATATATGAAGTTATGTATAGCAATTTAGACTTCCTTTTTCAATGCTGGAGTTATTTAATGACTGGTCAAGTTTAATACACAAACTGACACTCAATCTTTCAATAAACTGGAATTCTGCATCTATGGAATGCATGCAAGCACAGTGCAAGGCACCATCTGAACAGCCAAGAGCCCAGCTAAGGTGAGATGGAAATGTGAGAGATGCAAAAGGACAAGTTAAAGTGTGTCACACAGACACAGAGTACTTGAGAGTCTGCAAGAAGGCTTCTCAAATCAACAGGACTGAAGGGAACTATCAGCAAAGCAGGGGAAGCAGGGGAAGCTGCTCAAGGATGAAGTGCAGAGGCAGCACACACAGAATGGAGTTTAGTTTTGGATGGGAGTTCTCCCAGCAACAGGAAAGGACAAGAGGAAGAAGATGCAGGTCAGATTGTTCTTCCAATTGCCATTCCCACACTGAGAAAAATGAGTTGTTGTTAGCAGAGGAAAGATACCACAGACACACAAAAACTGCTGAACACTTTGGAGAGGACACAAGGGAAAAAATGAATCCAGTGCAATCGCAGCCACCCCATGCAGGATTCTGCCCCCAGTGCCACTGCCAGAACACCCACAGAGCTTGGGTTTTACCTGACTTAAACATGACTTGAGACATCAAGATCTCATGCAAAGTGCTGATGTTATCCCAGCCAGGCAGAAACACCAGAATTGCACCATCCTATGGGGAAAAGAGGCAGTGAAGGGAAGAGAGGTCAGAACACATCACACACTGCACAGAGAGCCAGCTCCTCGCACACTGATACATGGTGGGAATGTGAGATCTGAGACCTCACTGACCCAGCCTGAACAGTCTAACAAGGGTTTTTTTTTCTATAAAAGAGCTACCTGCCTGTATTTATTTGAATGTAAGAGTAATTCAAAGCTGTTCACTTACTTAGAAGAGCAAACAAAAATGTCCCTTCTTTCTGTGTGACCATCCAAAGTCACTGCCCCCAGCTCAGTCCCACTGTACCTCCTCTTCCAGCACAATGTGTCTGATGAGTGCTGCTACAAGGTCCAGGTCCACCTTGTCATCATCCATCATCTCCAGGGCATCAATTGTACTTGCTGAATACCTGTGGCAGGGAAAGCACAGGCACTGGTCCCTTGCAAAGCCAGGGCTCCTGCTCCTGCTGCCTGGCTCTGAGTGAGCCACCCAGCCATCAACCCACCTCCAACCAGCCCAGTTCTCTGAGCAATTCCTGCTCCTCCAAAGTCTCCTCCACAGTTAGCTCAGTGTGATCATTGTCAGTTCAGAACACTTGAAGAACTTCCATGTCATGACTGAACTATCTTTGAACACAGCCTCTCTCCTTCTCATCAATGAGCCAGGGACTGACAATTTGTATTTAGGTAATGAACTGAAATTTAACCTGAACAACTCAGAGGCAAAGGGAGCTAATCCTGCTGTCTCTAAAGCACTTCACTGGTTGTCAGCAAACTGTACAGGCAATTCCATCACCATTTTCCACAGCAGCCACTATTATTAAAGCCCAGAAACACAATATAGCACTAATTTGTCGTTCTCACTTCAGAGCTGCCTGAAAACTGAAAGCAGAAGAGAAACTTGGGCCCAACCTGCCCTGCAGCTGCCTTAGGTAGCCTGGCCACTGCTGCCTGTAGATCTCCTCCTTCTCCTCCTTCTCTGGCCTGCTCACGTGGCCCTGCATGAAGCCCTTCCTCCAGTGCGTGCGGCGATCCATCTTCTCTGGGGTGTACCTTTACACAGGAGGAGCAAACATAATTCCATTTGAAGCTGAGGGAATTAAAGCAGCTGCACAGTTCTCCAAACCATGGACAATAAGCTGTGCTTGAGCTACACCATGTGTAAGAAGGGTTCAGTTCCTCTTCTGACAGAAATCTTACAAAAGCAGGGACCAACCCTAGTAAGCACGAGAACATGTAGGGGAAACAAGTGAAAGGCAAGAAAGACTATTTTGATTTAGAGACCTGAAATTTCACCACAGCAAGCGAAATTGCTCTCCCTCTCAAGCCAACATTCCCAGGCAGCTGTGTGCCACCTGTAGTTACTGTTCAAGGTCCCCTTAGCAGGTTTTCTGTTGAAAAATACAGGCAATTCTTCATGTAAACTAAGCCAAACCCCCCCAAACACCCTCTGAAATGATGTTCAGAAAAAACACTTGCCTCAACTTCTCAATGACATCTTCAAGCAGATATTCCACCACTGGGAAGGTAAATCCAGGGATGTGAATCATTGGGCAATGGTCTGTGGAGGGAGGCAGAACTCAGTTTTAAAACTACCGATGACATACTGCACTGAAAGAACAGAAGCAATAAACATTCCTCACTATTTCTGCAATATAGCTGCCATGTCTACAGGACATTTCCAATTGTCAGGGAAGATGTCAAATTCACCCCCAAACAAGGCTGCTGAATAAAAAAAGCACGGGCAGCAGCAGGCAGTATTCTGCACACCAGAATGTTCAACTGCTTCCAGCTACTGGAAAAAGCTGGGAGACTGAACAACTCAGTTTAATCTGCTTGCCCACTCAGAGCAAGAATGCTAAAACATGGTAAATTAATATTCACTAGGAAAACACTCTGTGGATTCTGTTTCCATGACATGTCTGAAAAGCAAAACCAGAAGCAATATTGGGTTGTAATGAGATAAAACTGCATCTCCAGCAGCTGGCAGATATTTGTAAAACTGAGGTAATTTCTTCTTTTGATACAAATCAATTATATAATTTGAGAACTGCACTATACTGTAGAAGCCTAAATTACTGAAGAGGAATATTTCTAGGAAGCATTTCACCTACCAAAGTACTCAGAAAACTTCTCTGCATTTAAAGTAGCACTCATCAGTATAACTTTCAGATCCAGTCGAACATTCAGAAGATCTTTAATAATGCTCATTAAAACATCTGATTGGAGATTTCTTTCATGGATTTCATCAAGAACTACATGACTGATGCTGGACAAGTGCCTAAAATAGAAGAGGCAGAAGTTAAACTTTTGCTTTTAGAAAAAATAAAAGGCAGAGCCATGACTGGAACAGCTCAGGACTCATTTCATAATTGCATTCAGTGTCTCATTAAACAGGAGCTCTTACTTATCTGACTGGAGCCACTGCAGGACAATTCCCGTGGTACAGTACAAAATTGAACCTTGTTTCCTTGGCAACCGACTGAAAGAGACACAATAAGAACTCCTCAGTTCTCTTCTGTATTTAACAAACTACTTTAGAACCTTGAACCCCAGCTGCAGGTGCCACTGCAGACATGATGCAGATGTGCCACAAGGGCAGGAACAAGGAATTAGCCACTGCTGCATCACTTTTGAGGGTGGGGAATGGAGCAGGGAGAGGCCCTGACTTGCCAGGCACCCTTTGCCATCTCCTGCACGCTGAGGTGCAGATCCCCACCTGCTGCAGCCCTCCAGGCTCAGCACAGAGGGCACTCACACACACATTCTATGACTCCAATTAAAATACTGGGAGGGCTGAGCTCTCCTCTCAGCAGTTTTGCTTCAACAGTAGGGTTCTGGTGTGGTGGTACCACTTCAGATTTTTCACTTATAGCCGACTACAAATGTGAAAGCTTTTCCTGTGCAAGCTCCTGTTGCTGCACCTATTACATGGTCCCAGAGAATTGATGCATAAGTATGTACAGCAAATAAACAGCTTTCCATAGAAATATGGTTTGGAGCATTCTCCCCTTCAGCACTTTCACTTTCTCTTGAAATTCATTGATTAGGGACATCAGATTTATTTCTGCCCACAGCAGAACCTTCTACAAGAGTTGAAAACAGGATTTATTAGACACAGCCTAACTTAGGCCAGTCACTGTCACACAGGGCATAAAACACAGGAACTGCACTCAAACCTTTTCCTAAAATTCAGAAACCTCATTCCTTCCTCACAGGAATTCCTTCAGGGAGAAATATCAGCAGGAAAGGAGTTATTTCTCTTTTTTACTTTTCTAATTGTCTCCTTGGGATAACCAGCAGGCCCTTGCCATGACTGCTCACCTCTGCAGGCGGATCTGGTACCCAGTGCTCCTGCCATTGCCACAGCCCTCAGCCCTCTCAGCAGCCACTCTCTCAGCCACCTGAGGGGGAGAAAGAAAATCAGGCTGATCTGCAGCTGAGCTGCTCAACAGCAACACCTGGAACTGAGATGGTCTGTAAATAACAAAGAAATGCCTTGAAAAGCACCTTTTCTCCTCCCCTGAGAGCAGCAACTCAGGGACACGGGCATTAGTAGCACACACTCCCCTTTCAGCAGGGTGAGCTCTGACACTGAACTATCAGGGAGAGCAACTTCAACACCAGATTCTTTCCTGCTCATTAACACACCTCTCCAGGGCCTGACACAACATTAGTTTTCATCTTAACTGGCATTTGCACTGCCCAAATCCATTACAATCACAGCTAGAACCCATGAGCTAGAGTGAGGGAAGGAGGAGGCTGCAGTGGCAGTGCTTTGTGGACAGACATCTCGTGAATATGGGAGCAGGGCACACTGACAGACTGGCTCTTTGCAGGGGACAAAGCCGAGCTCTGGGAAGGGGCACTCACGGAGATGGCGCTGATCCTGCGGGGCTGGGTGCACACGATCCTGCAGGTGGAGCCCAGGCCACGCTCGATGTGATCGTCCAGGATGAACTGGGTGACCTGTGTGGTTTTCCCACAGCCTGTCTCACCGCTGATCACCGTCACACGGTTGTTGTTGATCAGCCTCACCAGCTCCTGGCCCACACAAAGACACGGCAATTACTGTGCTGTCCTTGCAAACAGATCGTAGACAATCTTGAGAATTCTCTGCTCATGAGCAAAGTATCAGCAGCTCAAAAAATGCTCAGATGCTTCTTGCAATGCTACAAAAAAGTTCAGTTTAAACCTCACAGAAGTCATTCCTGCACATTGGCACTCCCCATGTTAGGGTTTAAAGCATACCTCAATGCTAGCTTTAAATACTTTAGATCCTGTATGTAAACATAAAAGAACTAAAATGAAAGCCTGAAATACATTTTTAACTTTTGTGCTTCCTGCTCAACTCCTGTAGATTGCTGGAGACTGAACACAAGAGTTTGCCCTGTTGGACTCCAAGCCTGCACAAACTAAAGGTTTTCAGTACAATATTTTAACATTTCTTGTACCAACAGGAACAGTTGCCCAGCCTCCTTCTCCCCACCCCAAGGACTGTTAAGGGGAGTATGACTATTTTAAGAAACAAATGCTAACAGAAGGGACATGATGGCAAATAGAGGAACTGTAGGAAGGAGCTCACTAATCACCCACTGAGCCTGCTAAAGCAAACATATCAGAATACTCCATTTCTACTGCTTCCAGAGGATATCAGCCTGAGAATTAACACCAATTAATAACAGCCCCTACTGTCACTGACCTTATCCTGTGGCTGGAAAACTAAAGGCACTGAGTGCCACCAGTGCAGCCATTAAATCAGTGGTTAAAGCTAAAAAAGCTTAATTGGCATTATATTCAATTCTAAAGTGGCTAATTGCTCAACAAAGGGCACAATTTTATACACAGAAGCACAACAATCTGAGTAACCAGGAACCTTCTAGAAGATTAACTGGCAGAAAAAGAAGACTGTAATGAACTGTATGTAGCAGCCATGCATTCCCCTGATATTGCCAGTTATGTTCCCATGAGAACACTGCACTGAGCCCCATATCACAGCCAGAGAGTCCCTGGCACTGTGTGGAAAGAAATCCCCCCCAGGGTGGGAGCCTGGGAGGCTTCTCCCCTTCCTGAAGGCCACCAAGGCTTGCTGCCTGTCACAGGGCACAGCTGCTTTCCCTGCTCTGGAGCACAGCACCACCGAGTCTCTCTTTCAACACACTCACCTCTCTCATCCCGTATGAGGGGAGCTTCTCTCTGAACCTCTGGGGAAAAAGAAAAATGTTTCTCTTTAAAAACCTTTTCAGCACTGAAGCAATAGGATAGATTTCACCTCTAAACTGCAGAATAACTGCTCAGCAACACTTGCATAAACACAGACCCATGGGAAATAACTTTAATTCCATGTGTGGTTTCAGTTTTGTTCAATTTAGAAAAAATATTTCATCCCAAGAGTTCAGTACATGATAAGGTAGGTATAAACAGGTTAAGAGCAGGGGCTGGTATGGAATAGAGAATTGGTCTTCAGGGTAAAACAATTTTCTGTCTGTGGCTGTTCAAAACAAAACCTCTGTTCTGTTTTGAAGGCCATTCCTTCAGAGCCCAGTGCTGTGATTTCAGTTTCAGACACAACTGCAGGGACACAATCCATAAAAAAGAAAGAGAAACCCACCCAATGAAACAACATGTCAGCCTCAAATTACAGGTTCTAACTGTTTCTGAAATTTGTAATTTCCCATTTCTAATCACTGTTCTATTACTGAGTATGAATTTTACGAATTCTAGAGATATTTTTTAGCAAAAGTAACACCATGACAACTTTCTAGTAAATTGCAAAATATTACATTTTCAGGTTATCTTAATTTAAAAAAATCCAATGAAAAGTTTTCAACTTAACACAGGCTAAAGTACCTGCATTTCAATGTATCTGGGATCAGATCTCTTCTTCATTAAGTCTTCTTTAAGTTGCTCATCTAAATCAGCATCCTGCTCGGTTTTTTCACAGAGATATTCCACATCCAGATCCAGGGATGTTTTCTCCCAGGCTGGTCTCTGTCTCACAGGAGCTTTGACAGCATGTGGTTTCACTTTGGCAGGCTGTTCTGGAGCAGGGCTGGAATCACAGAACAAGAACCTCAGATTCCCCCAGCGGTGCCTGGCCACATCCAGGGTGCAGGTTAATCCAGCAGACAATGAACCAACAGTGCATGGCAACAGAGAACAATGGAATGGTTTGGGTTAGAAAGACCTTAAAGCCCCTCCAGTGTCCCCCTGCCATGGCAGGGACACCTCCCTCTGTCCCAGGGGCTCCAAACCCAATATCCAACCTGGCCTTGGGCACTGCCAGGGATCCAGGGGAGCCCCAGCTGCTCTGGGTCTGTCACTACAGTGAAAGCCATTAAACCAAATAAGTCTCAAACTACCAACCACCAAAAACCTGACATCAGGATCTAAAAAACAACACGTTCTTTTGTACCAAACGAAGCTACAAAGCAACAAAACATCATCAGAGAATTACTGCTTAATGCCCTTCCCCCTAACTGGATCCCTCAGCAAATGGAGCCCAAATCCCCTCATTTCTGCACACTGGCCTATTCCAGCTGTTCCTGAAAATCCTTAATGAATCCAGAACAGACCCTGCTTCAGACACTGCACAAATGTCCCAAGACTGCACAATACCTGAAAACAGAAGCCAAAAGCCACCTCTGGAAGAGTAATCCCAGAAGCCAAGGGAACTGAAAAATCCCATATATCTACTGTCATAAGCCTTGAGATGAGTTAGAAGTTTTATGAGTTTGAGTAGAAATTTAATACCCCAAACTCAGCAATAATGAAAGAGTTTTACAGCAATGACTACAACCATCTCATTGTCTCAGTACGACAATACATGTGGAAAAGCTGGAGAATATTTGTTGAGTCAATACACTCAATAAAGGTAAATAACTTCTGACACATCTTCCTGCCAGCTTATGGAAAGGTTGTGCAATTCAATACAAACAAAAGAACCGGTAATTATATCTCTTTACCCTTCTTCATCCCCGGACCACCAGGACATGGCTTCTTGCTCTTTGTCGTTTTTAGTCTGGACAGAATTCAGCAGCTGCACGATTTGCTCTTCCCTGCGCTCGTCCATGCGCACGACAGCTCTCTAGGGCAGGGAGCACAGCGTCCATCAGCGTCCCCAGCCGTGCACAAACACCTGCGTTAGCCGGGGTGTGTGTGCCCGAGCCTGCCGAGCTCCCCGGCAGCACCACAAAGCTGCGCTCTGGCCCAGGGGCAGCTGCAGGGCACACACCCCCGGCCCCCGAACGCGTCCCCGCGTCCCTCACCTGCTGCCGGTCGGCGTCCCGGCTCTTCTGGCCCTGCTTGCGGGCGTACCACAGCCCGATCTCGCGGCCCTTCAGGTGCCCGGGGTGCCGTCCCCGCCCGCCGGGCCCGCCCGCCGAGGAGGAGGCGGCGGAGGCAGAGCCGCCATCGCCGCCCCGGCCCCGGCCGCGGCCGCGGCCCCAGTCGCGGCGCTGCTCGTAGCTCATGGCCGCGGCTGCCGGCGCGGAGCTGCCGGCTCAGCCCGGCCCGGCACGGCTCCCCCCGGCACAGCCCCGCCTCATCCGCCGCCAGCGCCCGCCTCATCCGCCGCCACCGCCCGCCTCATCCGCAGCCGCGCTTCCGCCCGCCCGCCCGCAGCGCTGAGGGACCCGGGTTCGAGTCCCGGCCCCGAGTCCCGGCCCGACCTAACCCGACCCGCCGGGTCCCGGGTTCGAGTCCCGGCCCGACCTAACCCGACCCGCCGGGTCCCGGGTTCGAGTCCTCGCTCTGACCCGCCCCGCAGGGTGCGGGTTCCAGTCCCGGACCGGCCGGTGTATTGCAGAATGGGGAATTTGTATCATTTTCTTATCGTTTCATGTATGTAGTATGCGAATATGATCTTTGCATACTTTCAGGCCTCATCAACAAGAAGAGAGATTTAATCTGTGAAACAAAGAGCAGCCAATGAGCTTTAAGTGATGTCCAGGTGTTATTAAAGTACTTATGGTATTATGTGGATTTAGATGTTGACAAGAACTGCAAGTGAATCAAAACTGCTGTAACTTCCCACCTTTGGAGCTGCTCCCTCATTTCCACAGGCTCCTGCAGGCACGCCACCCAGTGCCAACACCAAAGCTGGGATGTAAAACTTTATTTGATTCTCTTTAGATACACATGTTCCTCAAATAAATAGGTATATAAATAAATAACTTAAAATCCACTATGGAAAGCTGTAAAGCACTTGAGTATTTGTTATCCCCTTGATACAGCTTTAAAAGTTTGAATTGATTCACCAGTGCACCCAAATAAAATTGTATGATAGGAAAAAGCAGCTGCTGTTGTATTTGCCCGGGTGACTGGAGGCGAGGGGAGCACCGGCTGTCAGAGCAGTTGAGGGTGTGGATTAAACACCTTTTAGCTGCCGCTGCCCTGCTCCTCCCGCTCTCTGTAGGCTTTGTTCAGCAGCTGTATCTCCTCCTGGTACCCAGCCCTGGCCGAGTGCTGCTTTTGGCTGTTCCGCCGATGAGCCTCGACCGTGTCGGGGATGGAGATGCTGAAGTCGCTGCCGGGGCTGTGCGAGGGGATGAGCAGGGAGTAGGAGGCACTTTCCCCCAGCTCACAGCACACAAACCTGTTCTCCTTGCGGGAGTAGCGCAGGGACGGTGAGCGTGCCTGCGTGGAGGACTGGCTGATGTTGCTGATGATGGACACGGTGTCCAGGGCCTCTTCGTTGTCACAGATCTCCAGCACCTCCAGGTGAATCTTAACGCTCGTGTCAGCGAACGCATCCCGAGGCTCCCCCGGGCTCGGCTCGTGCCCGACGCTTTTGGAGCGGTACACCTCGATTTTCTTGGACGTGGGGGTTATTTTCTGCCCCTGGGAGCTCACCTCGTAGGTGGACAAGGAGAGCGTTTTGCCGCCGGGGGCCGGCAGGGACACGGTGCCCTGGAAGGCGCACAGAGGCACGGCCAGGGCCCCGGCTGCGCGCTGCGGGGAACAAGTGCTGTTAGTGCTCAGCCTCACCCCAAAACCTGCAGAAATCAGCCAAGTGTGCTCAGCTTGTTAACTCTTACTGCCTCTTCCTTGCAGAATTTTAGACACCTGGTATTTATGACTCAAAGGAGTAGCGAGAAGGTTTTTGTGTTGTTATACTCCTTAGTGTATGAAATCCCAAGTGACTGTGACTCACTGTGAAATCTACAGAATATGAAAAACAGAGTTTAAATAAAAGCTGATTCTAGCAGTATGAGGTTATGTCCTGTTTAATCAAACTCTTTGGTTTGTCAGACTGAACATGAGGCACCTGGGGGGAGAATGAGCAATCTCCACTTGCTGGAATGAATGCTCCAGGTCTGGAGAATGAGACATTTCCCAACCACTTAGTGCCTTTTTCTGAAAGTCTTCTCAAGTTTTCTCTTGAGAAATCAGTATTTACTGTTAAAGTGAAAAAGATCCATCAAGTCTGCTCTGTCACTGCCCAGTCACTAACCAGGGAGATACTGAATGCTGTCATTTCCCACTAGAACAGCTCCTGTGGAAATGTTCAATTCCAGACACCTTTACCTCTTCCTGAATCCATTTGTTCCTGCAAACCACAATGCTGTGCACTGGGGAGCACAGTGCATACAAGTGCTAAGACTAAACACATGGTTATGTGCCCCAAGGGAGGGATAAATGCATTTATCCTGGGTTTAGGTACAGCCAGGTAACACTGATTATTACTGGAATTACTTGCAGTATAAATTATTAATAATGAGAACAGAAAGTGACCTTTATCTTGTCCTTGATACCACGATTAAATACCCAGTTCTGCTTCTCATGCCACATCCATGGCAATAACCAGGAATCCAGCAGCAAACCAGACTCTACTGGTACATCCTGTGAACTGTTTTTCCTCCCCCTCCCACAGCTCCCTGCAGTTCAGCTCCTTGCCTTCAGCTCCCAGCCCTTCCCTCACCAAGTTCCACTGTTTGTGGAGAGGATTTCCCTCCTCAGGGCATTCCCCCATGCAGCCCCTGCCCACTGTGCCTGGACAATGTTCTGGCTGTTGGAATCTGGGACAGGGATTTCACTGGAGAACTCCATGTACCAGCACAGGCATCTTTTAAAAGCAAAGACAAAAAAAATGCCAATGAAATAAATCACAAATTTCCTTGTTCCTCACGGAATGCTGATGCATTCTGAGCAGAGAAATCTCTGCAGAATCGATCAAGCAAATCCCCTCATTATTTAATTATACATCCACCTTCCAGAGCTGCCAGAGGACAGGAAGCAGCTGTGGCTGCCATGAGGCAAAAGCTCAGGACCAGGTTCCCTGTCCTGTTCCCGCTGCCTGAGCAGGGTCTGGGCTGGGTTCACTGGGGAGGATATTGTCCATAGGGAAGGCTTGGATGTGTCTGAGTCCCACAGCAGCTGGAACAGGCTCTGACAGGCAGATTTCCATTTGGAAATGGTCAGAGCAGGGGCTGGGGGCTGAGTGGGACACCAGGACACCATCCCAGCTGGTTCTACAGTGTCTGCTGACAGACTCAAGCACAAGGCACTTTCAGGCTCTCCCTCACAATTCCCAGGCCCTGGAATTGGCAGATAGGTGTGCCAGCAGTGTCCCAGTGAGGCACACATGGACTGGAGTCTGCTCCTCCTCCCTGGGACAGCTCTGCACGGGGCAGCACCAAGAGCACACCCGGGTTCTGCCAGGTCTGCTCCCACTGCCAAGGCCACACTGCCTTCCCAAACAGAAAACCAGCAATCTAAAACAGCTCTGAGGAGTTTGCTTTCCTAATTATTTGGTCAAACACAGCTCGAGATGAAAAGGTCTATTTTTAGCATGTTTCCGTAAGGATCCTGGCTTTTTCTTTCCAGAGACAATGAGATTTCTGTTTGTTTTAAAATAGAGCCTTAGTCTTCTCCTTCCCTAAAAACACAAATTAGCTGCAGTGAAATGAATTACTGCAATGATTTGCCTTTTCTGAGGCTGACTGCAGTAAAAGTAGAGCCAAGGTGGTGTGACAGGAGACAAGCTCACCTCAGATGGCCTGAACCCAGCACTTGCCATTGGCCTGCACGACACAGACAGAGCTGGATTTGTACCAGGCAGCACCAGGAGGTGCAACAGAGCATCCAAGGTGAGGAATGGGAGCTCTGTCCAGCCTTGCCCCCCTGGGAAAATGTTCCTACTCTCACTATTCCTCACTTTTCCGCTGCTGTTGGCAGTGGAACTGCAGCAGGGAGCCAGCAAGCATCACACAGAGTACACACACCTGTGGGAGCAAAGTGAGAAGATGAAGGTGAAATGTTACACTGATTTTCCAGCCACAGGCACCTCTTTGGAAATCAGGTACAAGTTCCTGAGCAGGAAGAGCCCCGATGGGAAGGGCTCAGCACATCAGCAGGGGTGCAGATTCCCAGGAGCCAGTGGGAAACAATGAGAACCTTCAAGGCCATTCCTAACTCAGCTTCTGTGCTGTGCCTGGTGTTTAAGGGAATGTTCACAACTTCCCTTCAGCGAGTGAGAAGCTTTGTATTTATCATGTTAAAATACTCCTGCCTGTGCTGGCTCCTCCTCAGTGAAGTCACTTGCACAGCCTCCCCCTGTCTCTCCTTGCAGGGCACATAAATAGGTCCTGTGCAGAGTCTCTTCAAAGAGTTTCCTTGAGGCAAGCCACAGATGAGGTAGAGAAATATAATCAGCAAGCCTGGAACAAACTGCCAGCCTGAGAGATTTCTGTTGCCTGAGGGCACTGAAGCATAGACAAAATAAGACATGACATATTTACACTCAATCTCTTTAGGGAGGGAGATACATGGGGATTTTATGAGATGTTAAAGGTATTTTTCAAAAATGCAGCTGAGCAGGAGTTAGAAATGGCAAGTACAATTTTCTCTCTCCCCCTCCATTACAGCCATCCTATCATGTATTCAATAAAACCTGCTGCCCCTTTCTCTCATGCCACTTTTATTCCAGAGAAAACACTTTGATGGAGTGACTCTTTACTCACAGAACAGCCAATGAAGAGACAACCAGCTCCACAGTCATTACTGTCACCCCAAGGAAGTGCCACCCCCAAGCCCACAGCTCCAGAGGACACCAAGGCATCCCAGCCCTGTCCTGATGCCACATCCATGGGGATGGCTGCTCTCCCTCCTGCTGTCAGTTCCCACAGCTTCTCCTCCTGAGGAGAAAATCAGCAGCACTCCAGTAGGAACCCCTGTGTTTATGGACTCTCACAAGAACCCCTGGATTTCCTGCAGAAGGATGTGGCCAATCAATGCCAGGGGGAGTCTCCTTCTTTAACACATGTGGGAAATGCAGTGATGAGAACAGAGTGACTTTTCTTAGACTTTGGAACTTACAGACAGGATGAATAAAGGAGGTGGTTTTCAACTTATTAATGTGTGGCCCAAATTGATCTTTCATCCAACATAAACCTGAGCAATGCATTAAAGTAATTTTTTCAAAGTTTGCAGGGGTTTCACACTCTGCCCTTTCCCAGCTGCAAAGCAAATGTCAGCTGTGAAGCTCTGGCAGCTCCTGCTCAATGCCAGAACCAGGCAGAGCTGTGACTCCAGAGCCTGGAACTTTTAGCCCATAGGAGCTTTAGTGCCTGGCACTGGCTTATACCTGGGAAGGTATCAGAAGTGCATGAGTTGTGATTCTTTGTAATGCAAGAAGGGAAAAGTATGTCCAAAAGTGCCATACGAGGCCCCAGGGCACATAAAACACCCCAGGCAGTCACTGCCAGCTGCTCCCAAAGAGCTGCTCATACCTGAACTGGCACCCCAGGACACAGGAAAGGAATTACTTTGTTTTTTTAAACATGGTCTGGAAACTCCTGCAAGGAGAGTCACAGTTCTGAACCTGATACAGTGATTTTATTAACCAAGCTGCACATAGCCCATGAGGCCTTGGCAAGAACTGGTAGATTAAAACCAGGCTGAGTCATCACTTCCTCTTGCCCCCAAGTGCAGGAATTCATCTCTGCACACTGCAACAGAGTGAGCATTGGGTTTTTATGAAGGGGGTGATCAGTCACATTTGAAATATCAGCCAGATTCCTCCTGTGACTCAGATGATAAACTTGTGTTTATCAGATTCTTGTATCTGAATACAAAATGCATCTTATCCATCCCCCATGTGTGTGTGCAAAGGCTGAGCACGAGCTGATCTGGCTCTGAATTCACCCTGCTTGGAGCAGGAGGGTAATTAGGTGACTTCCAGAGATCCCTTCCAGCCTGAAGCCTTCTGGAGCTCCTGTCTCATGGACTTCATGTGGGCTCTTACCCCACTCATCCCTACTGTAATGCCCAAGGGCCACTGAACTCCCCAGTGGAACTCTCTGGAAAATGTCATCTTTTGGAGAGAAACTTCCTATTCATTACGATAAAGTAACAATTCATACCTACTTCTCACCATACATGAATCATGCAGATGCACACAAAATAAGAAAAGCCCATGATTAAGACAACAATAAGAAATTATTGCAGGATCAGGACCTGCAAATAGGTCTGTGATTACTAAACATTATACAATGTTGTGAGTTTTACTAAAAAATAGGGCTAATAGAAGTCTCAATGTCAGTAAAAATCAATCCTACTTCATAAGGAAACTCTTATTATCAGAAAAGAATAAATTCCTACTTTACCTGCCGAGGGTTCCTCTCGGATTTACTCCGGCACCACTCCCAGTCCGAGAGCTCCGGTGTGTGGCTCTCCTCATGGAACAACCTCCACTCTGGTCCTTCAGGGAATGCTGAGGGGTCACACTTTGTGCCCTCCTGGCCCTGGCAGGCCCCTGGCCCTGCAGGAGCTGTCCCAGTGCCCCCCAGGCTGTCCTGGGAGCCGTGTCCCAGTGCCAAGGGTGGGATCCCAGTGCCTCTGCCAGGCCCCCGCTCCTCGCAGTCAGGGCTCACCAGGCTGTGGTGGGATGAGGATTTGCCATCACTGCTGTGGTGGGGAGGGCTCTCCTGGGATATCCTGTAGATTCCATAGCCCTGCTGGAATGACAGCTTGAACTCAAAACCGCTGCGCTTGGCTAAGCAGGAAGGAAAGAAACTGTGTTAGGAGTTGAGACCAAAAAGAAAAGCGAGATTACAAACACCATGCAAATGACATGCTAAAACATGGAACAAATTATCCAGCTCCTGCTGGAAACAGGCAACTTTCCCTCCATAAAAAAAGTGAATTGTTGAGAAGAAAGACTTCTGAGAAGGAACTGCCTTCTAGATGAACTGCAGTCATTCTCTCTGGGAAAGTGGCTAAAAGGGCAGCAGGGGCAGCACAAGCCATTCTGCACTTGGATAATGTGTATAAAGCAAGTGAAAGCCATGCACTGAGGATGGCTTTTCTCTAAGGTTCAGGAGTTTTTTCTCCCTGAACAAGGAGGGAATGTCAGGAATTTGTCCACTGGTGGCAGAGGATTTTCACTCCAGAGAATGGGAAGCAATGCCCACATCCTCAGAAATATTTAGCCCTTAACATTTGCCATTGAGACCAGATGAGCCCTGTGAGTCACTTCCACCTGAGCTGCTCTGTTCCTCCAGCCTACATAAAGCCCAAGGTAAAACAGGGCTCTTCAAGATGCCAAGAAGGTTACCAGGGAATGTCTGGCAGCCTCTGTTACACCAAGGCAACCCTTCCACACTTACTTGTGGCATCTTGTGAAGACACTGCATAGGAGCTCCTCCTGCAATTGATGATGCAGCCGCAGGGCAGGTGGAGCCAGTGCTGGGACAGGACAAACACCGGGGTGACTGTGGCAGCCAGCACGGTCAGCAGGAAGCTCAGTGTCTCCAACGAAAGGCTCTGCAGCCCAGTCATGTACTGGACAGCCATCTGTATCTGAAAGGCAGAGCATTTCAAAATTTATATCACTTTGGATGCATGAGATGCTTCCAGGAACAAAGAGAACATCTGGCCATGGATATGACACCACTGTAACAGTAATAACACAGATTGTCATTAGTGTTTGCTGAGGACAATTCTGGCTCTAACAGACAGCAGGGGAAACATGCTGACTGCTCTCCCCTCATGCTGCATTTCTCAGAAAACCCCTCACTGAAGCTAAACAGGGCTGCTGAGCACCATTGAACAGCTCCCAGTGCCAGCCAGTGCCATGTGGTACTGAGCAGCCCCAGCCTCCCATGCCCAAGGGCAGGGGTACCTGCCCCAGAGCCGTGTTCCCTGTTCCCAACACATCCCTTTCTCAGGTTCCTGCTCCCAAACACACTCACATGCACACCACAGCACTCCCTCCTGCCCCAGCACTGCAGCGTTTACAAAGGTGCAACCAAACTCCATTTTTCTACCAAACTCCCATTTTTTAACCCAAAGGATGTATCTCAAAGGACAGGACAGAGAGACCCTTACTCAATTCCCAGCCCCAGAATGCTGAGCCAGCCCTGTCGCACAGCAGGCAGCAGCAAAGGGGGACCTTACAGCCCACGGTGTTCATGTGACATGAATGATGTGATGAGAGTGTCAGAGCACTGAACCAGGCTCTGCCAAACCCACTGGCACCAGTTAAACTCATGCAGTGACACAGACCTGCAGGAGAGGACTTCTGCTGGCACAACTGCACTATGAGGAACCACTGCAATGGCCACTGTTCCTCTGCTTCGATCCATGGCCCACAGGTGACATCCCACTGAAATGTAAGTGAGTATTGGAAAGTGAAGCCATCTGACAATTTACCATCATTGGGAGCCAGAGAAGGACTTTGGTCAGTGCCAGGATCAGCGAGAATCGTTTCTGGGCAAAGCCCACCGTGAAGCTCCTGCTCTGTGCGCTGCTCTCAGCCACGCCCTTCCCAAAAACTGCTTCCGAGTTTTGGAAAGGCTGCAGGGCTTTATCCCCGGGCCCCAGCAGTGGCGGCGGAGGGGCAGCAGCCCCGCAGCCCCACGGTGTCCCGGGGGAGATGAAGCCTCCGGAGCCCCGCAGGTGCTCGGGGTGCGGCGGCCGGGGCTCACCTGAGCACAGCAGCCGCAGTGTCAGGGGAACAGCCAGCACTGCCAGCAGGGAGAAACACAGCGAGTACACAGCGAACACAAACAGGATGTAGGAACTGGCACAGTCGGCGAAGCAGCCCCAGGACGTGGGGATGTACCTGCCCCAGCCACAGAGAGGCAAAATGCTCATCAGCAAACCGACAGTCCAGGTAGTGAGGATGGCCCATACCACACTCACACGGCGCTTGGAGGAGCTGCAGCTCAGGGTCCCGGTCGTGTTGAGGGTGTAGAAGTTGTAAGAAACTATAAGAGACCCTTTCAGGTTGCTAGAAATGCCCTGGAATAAATACATAAATGCTGAGGTGGTGCACAGAGGCTGGGGGAGGACTTCCCTTGACCACTGCATGAGCATGAAAATAATCACTGGGACGACACTGATCAGATCATCTGCTGCCAAAGAGGTCACAATCATCGAAAGTGTGGTTTTGTTCTGCAATTTCAGCAGGGAAACTAATGAATAAATACTGCCCAGAAGGGCTAGGAGTGCAGTAGCAAAAGTCAAGCAGAACAGAAAGACATTCCAGGTTCTGTGCTCACTGGGTTTGTCCACAGTGCTGTGATTCTCAGTGAAGAAGCTCGTCCCATTGAGTGACAAATTACCAAGAGTTACCGACATTGTCCTGGGCATTTTTTTCTTTGCCTTCTCACTGATTCTGCAAGTTCTCACCAGCTGAAACCAGAACTGTCAGCTCCACATCCCAAGTTTCTTTGTTTTTCTAGACTCTCTTTTGTGGCATCTGATGAAGAAATATTCAGGTTGCAGCACCCCTAATGACCAGAACTCCGGCTCTCAAAAAGCCAAACAATGAAGTAGCGAAGGTGCTGAAATAAATGGAATTATTCTTCGGGACGGTTCCGGTGCTGGTGGATGGTGAGCTGGGGCGCTCGGGTGTCCCGATGGCAGTGCCCCCGGCGGATGGCGAGCACTGCCGCACTCAGGGGCTGGGCTGGCAGCAGGCAGGGCTGTGGCTGTTCGGGCTGTGGCTGTTCGGGCTCTGGAAGCTCGGGCTCTGGAAGCTCGGGCTCTGGAAGCTCGGGCTGTGGCTGTTCGGGCTCTGGAAGCTCGGGCTGTGGCTGTTCGGGCTCTGGAAGCTCGGGCTGTGGCAGCTCGGGCTGTGGCTGTTCGGGCTCTGGAAGCTCGGGCTGTGGCTGTTCGGGCTCTGGAAGCTCGGACTGTGGCAGCTCGGGCTCTGGAAGCTCGGACAGACATCGCGGAGAGCCGCGGGGCTCGGCCAGCGCTGTCTCCCGGCTGCAGCGGGAGCAGCCGGGGGCAGCCGGGGCGCTCCCCCGGCCGGAGCGGCAGCCGGAGCGGGGTCCCCGCCAAGCCCCACCTCCGAGCCGGCACCGGAGCCCAATGCCGGCGCCGCGAGCTGATGTCACCGAGGATGTCATTCCCGTAAATCCCGAGCTGCTCCAGGGCTCGCACGCGGGCTGAATGCTCGGATCGCTGATCCGTGCTCCGGCAGGATGCGGGGATGCGGGACGGGGATGCTCTGCCCTCGGGCACTCCCACACGGACACACGGATGCTCGCTCGGGGCCAGCTCTCGGGAGCAGCAGGGCGCTGTGTGAGGCTGCCCGCTGCCCTCTGCCCTCTGCCCCGTGGTCGCTCAGCTCCGCCTGGGGTCTGAAAACTTTCATTCCTCTCAGGACCCCAACCCGAGCTTCACCAGGTGCTGAAAATCCTCTCTGCGGTACCCTGAGCCATCACAGGCACCTGACGCAGAGAGCAACACGAATTTCCTGCAAGTTCCCTCAGGATCTTCCTCCTCACACATTTCCCTGTCCCCGCTTGCTTTCTTCCTCTGCCTCTCTGCATCTTTCTGACCCTGCGGGCAGAGCAGCCCATCCCGTGTCTCCTGTTTGTGTTTGGAAGGAAATGTTGGTCCGTGTTCTTGGGAAGAAAGGCACTTTTCATTGCCTTGCCCGTTCAAGGCAGGTGACTTATTCAGTTTGTCTTCTGACTCTGTACCTATGATCTGAGCTGCACCCCGCCACTCGCTGTGGCAGCTTTTATCATAACTCACAATATGGTGAGGTTTCCTGCAGTTATCACTGCCCCCTGTGCCCCAAATTCTCTAAAGAAACAGGGCTAGAATGGGATAATACAGCTCTGCCAAAAAGGCACAGGTAGTGATGGTGCAGAGGCCTGGAGGAGGCACCTCTGTGTGCGTCCTCGGCCAGAGGGGCAGGAAGATTCCCTAGTCCTGATCTTTCCTTCTCTGCCATGATGGGAGCAACAGCACCAGAACTGTCCCTCACTGTACAAGCATTTATTCCTTATCCTGCTGTGAATTCTCCTCTCTCAGGAATGGTCCCAAAGAGAAGATCCATTGAGATGGGACCTTCCATCCAGCCTCACTTCACACAGAGCCCAGCAGGCTGGGAGTGGAACTCATGGAACAGTGAGGTGAGTGATTTTGGGTTTGCTGTGTCACAAACCCAGTGTGTCAGTGAGGTCCCAGCTATCACTGAACACACCCAGCCACACCACACTGCTCAAGAGCTGCTCCTGCTTTGGAGGCTCCAAAATGTCTGTGGCACATTGGAGAGAAAGCCAATGTTGTGCAGTCTGTAACACCACACCACAGTGCACAGGGAGGGTTAAACGTAGAATCCAAACTGCTGAAGAAACATTTTTCCCTTTCTGGAGGGAGGGATTAAAAAAAGATGGCATATGCTTGGAGTGACCCAGCTGTGACCCCATCTGGAAGCAGCAGAAAATCAGCTGTGTATATGGAACTTTCTCCAATAAGGATAAAATGAATGGCTGCAGGAGCCATGTGTAAAACTGCACATTTCCCTGCCTGCTGTGTGTTCCCAAGAGCTCTGCTGTGAGTTGTCTCAGCCCTTCGTTCCTCCATCTTTACTTCCCCATCTCCATCCCTCCCACTCAGCTCCAAGGAAGGCAGAGGGAGCAGATCAGGAAATTGAGCCCCAGGAGTTGTGATCAAATCGAGTTTTAATGCTAGATTGAAAGCTCTGGAACCAAATTCTGCCTCTAGAGGACCAGGGACTTGTGTAAGAACAGTGCTGGTTAGCACTGCTCTTACCTATACCCTGCATTTGGTGGGAAACCTTTAGCCCAAGCCTTCAGGGCTGGCACCAGCTGTAATTCCTGGGAATGTGCACCTTGGGAAGAGCCCTGGCAGGGGCAGTGTCTCCACTCTGCAGAGTCCCACTCGTGTCTGAGGAAGGGATGCTCAGGGGATGAACACCTGACAAAACAAAGCTCTGCCCTGGGGCAGCACCCTGATTAGGAGGTTTGGGAACATGTGGAATATTGAAAGATCCATTCAGAAAGGAAGTGTGGAGCCAGTGACATCAAGCATTTATTAATGATTCCTGTCAAGAGAAAGAACTCATGAATATTTCAATGAGATTGTGAGGGGAAACCTCCCAAACACGATAAAATCACACTTATCAAACAGCCTTTCAGCTGCAGTGACAGCTCCAGCCTCTCTGATCTGCGGTGTCTGAGACTCAGATTGTGACAGAGACTGCAGAAGCCAGGCTTAGAGCCAGCACAAGCTGGACAGAGTGTGTCAGCAGGATAGCAGGCACTATGGAAAGCCTTGCCATAAACATCTTTCTTCATCAGTCTGCATGGAAACCATGGCTCACTGCCTCAGAGATGAAGGTTTCAGAGAAAGATAAAAGAAATAATGCTTGAGAAGAAGCCAGAGTATTTTCAAACACTGAATCTTTTCAATTCATGTGTACATCTTATTCCCTGGGGCTGATGACAAACTGGGCTCTGTGTTCACAGGGGAGTCTCCATCAGTGTCACTGCAGGTAAAAGAGCCATCACTGGGGACACCCAGTGCCCTGGGGACACGCAGTTCCCCCCAGGGAGCCCCAGGCCCCTGATGTCAGCATTATCTGGACAAAGAGGGACCCTGGTGCTCCTGCAGCTCCCAAGGGCAGGGAGCAGTGGCTGCTCAGGGAGCACAGTGGGCTGCATTCCTCCCCACAGCGTGGCTGTGTTTCATTTTAGCAATATTTCCCACCTACATGAACATTATTACATGACATTAACCAGTGTGGCCCCGTGATGTGGGGTTTATGCAGAGACAGCCGGGTTTGTGCTGGGAGAGCTGAGGAGCAGCAGCAGCCCCTGACACAGAGTTTGCTTTGCAGAACATGTACTTATGAAATATGCATGTGCTGAGAGGTGATTAGGATGCAATTCCTCATTTTGATTAAAATCCTGCTTCCTTTATGTTTACTGAGCTTCACAAAACAGCCTGATTTGTATGCTTACATAGTATTTTTTGTGGGGTCTTTTTACAAACTAAATTTAACTTCACTGCTACGTGTGCAAAAATGAATGCAAATATGCAACTTTCTTTAGCTTACAGTTATTAACCTGAGAGATAAACTGTTAAATCCAAGCCCAAGATGATGGCTTTATTTTAGGGGTGGGGTGCTGGTATTATTTTTAACCACCTGGAACCCTTTTTGCCCAGGATTACATGCCCAGATGCTGCCAGATGCATTGGGCTTAGAAAAGTAGGTTATTGTTAGACCCTGAGCCTAAGTTAGATTACCCCATTTTCAGTATCCCATCAAAAGCCTTTACTACTGGAATTCCTGAAGTTGTTAGGATCTGCAAAAATTTCATAGTCTAGAGAAAATTGAAACTTATTTGGAATAAACTGCATTAGATGGCAAAATGGGCCTTTCTTTCTCACAAATGGCAGAAAACAAGCCTTAGGGGACAGAAAAGAGATTTATTTCATAGGTAAAGGTGCAGTAATTTTGTTTTCCTGGCCATGTTACCAGTGCTTTTATTACAGATTTTTTATTATTCACTCCTGTGCCAGCACTCCACCAGGGCCTGACAACATCCAGTAGCACCGTGCTCTGAAACTGAGCTGGCTCCTGAATCAGATTCTCTTATTATTTTAATGTTTCATATATCACTGCCTCTGAAAGACCTGCCAGAAGCCTTTGCACAGTGAAGATATCACAGGTCTTTGAGCCCATAACAGTGTCCTATCTGCTATCCTGTTTTGAGACAGTAAAGTTCCTATTTCTTTGATAACACCCAGCCTCCCTTCAGTCCTCAATTTCAATTAAAACAGAACAAAGATCTTAAGGTAATGTTCTGGCATCACTCACTGGGTATCTCTAACCTTCAGCAACAGGCACTGGGAAAACTGGGAGCTGGTCAAGTTTGGCACAGCTCCTTGTTCAATGAGAACATGTCTCTCAAACCAGCCCAAATCTGTTCAAACAGAAGGTGTTACTGAATTCTCCCTGCAAGAAAACGTCTGCCAGTGCCAAGATCCCTCCACTCCATTTTGCCTGCTGATAAAAGAATTCATGGGAGTAACTGTGTGTTTCACTCAGCACTCTTCAGTGAAATATTAATGGGCTCTTTTTATTCTCCTCTGCTTCTCAGAACAGTTCCACCCTTTATCTCCTGCCAGATCTGAATGAGGACCACAGCAAAGGTCACCATGACAATGGTAACTGTGAACTACTTAAGCACAGGATGGATTTAGCACTGAGCATTGCCAAGACCACTTACAGATGTAGTAGGAATCCTAAATGCCTGCTTGTCTTCCATTGCAAAAATCAAACATCAAATCATGATCAGAGCAGCAACTCCCTGTGGGGTACCCTGGGCACTTAATGCAAGTGCAGCACTGCAGCCACGAGCAGACAGTAAATATTGGTCTGTATAAATGTTAGGAAGACATTTAAGAGAAAAAACATTGAAGTAGGAAAAGGAAACAAAATGACTAAGCCAAATTCCAGCAGAAATTATATCACAACCCCAAAAACCTGGAGCCAGTGGCTTCCCAAAGGCACAGAAAATGGCACATGCTGTCCCAACACAACTGCAAGTTGCAAAACAAATTGCAGGTGTAACAACAGAAGGTACATCTGCAGCACAAGTGAACAAACCCTTGTTTTCCAGCTCAGGGCTAACAGAGAAGAGTGTTCTGCTGGAAGAGCAGTGATCCCTCCCGTGTGGTTAATGGGCAGCAGATGCGTCAGCGTGACGTCCACGGGCTGATGTCAGTGGGAAATTCACCTCCCCTGAGAGCTTCACTCCAAGGATCTGCACACACTGAGGGAGCTGCTGCCAGCCCTGCTCCCCACCAGCCTCAGTCTGCTCCCCTCCACCTCCCTGCCCAGAAAAACCTACGTCAGGAAAATTCAGTTTTCCACAATGTGCTAAGAAAAACTGAAAGAAAGATGCTTCATTCATTTACTGTGTTCCCAGGAGATAAACCCACCCTGCCTTTATAAACTGCATTCTCCAAGCTCAAGAATAAAATGACTGGCCTTACATCATGGATAGCAAACAATGAACTCATTTCCATGGATATTTCTCTCTTTCCTCACTGCTCACATGCTGGATGGGAGCAGGCAAGGGAGTCTCTCCCTACATCACCACAATGAGGGCTTGGATTAGGGTAAGAACAATATAGAGGAAGGTTTTTACTTTTTCTTCACTTCCTCCATGCTCATTTTCCCATAATGGATTGTTTTTCCTGACCTGTTTCCAGAGAAGATCCCCCCAGGATGACCAGACTCTGAGCACACTGACAGGGGATGCCTGAAGCCACAACTTCTCTATGGAATGCCCCAGAACAGGAAACTGCCCTTAGAAATCAGCATTTCCACCTCAGGACACCAAATGAGAAGCTTTAAAGATCTTCTGTCACCTCTGGCAGTCACAGCCTCTGCTGAGGTCAGAGAGACCTCAGAGCACCTTCCCAAGCAGGGAACCTTTCCCTGCCAATCACAAAGAGCAGAAGAAAGAAGAGCTCATGGTTGTCTTCTGTACCATAACCCATTCAGAAAGCCCCAGAGCCCACTGCAGCTCAAACTAGTGCTCAGAACAAGCTGACTGCTCTAAATGGGACATTGTAGAACATAATGAACTTACATTATTCATTCTCGCTCTGAAATCTGCCTGAACATCTGTGCTTGTTGGGATTTCAAGTGGGATTGTTCAGACAAAATTACAGAAGAATTTGCAGTGTGTGAGAGGAGGTTCTGGTATGATCAAAGGAAGAAAATCAAAGCTTTACAGGGTCTCACATGACAACACTGAAGAATCTGAACTTTCATTCTGCTCATGTGCACCTCATTAATTGCTTTTATGACTGTTCAGGAGTGTCCAGTTTGTGGCTCCTTGTTTTCAGCCACGTAAAACTTCCCTGAGTTCAGAAAGTGAAGCTGACATCACACACTCAGGACAGCCTGGCACTTCTGAGTAAAGGTTAAAACAGAACAGTTAAAGAAACATTAATCTCCATCACATACAGTCACCTCTGCCAAAAGCTGGGATCAGTGAGGGCTGGGGAGACAGGACTGTGCTCACTTCTGCCTTGTTCAGTCCTGATGTATCGAGTTTAGTCCTTCTTGACAATCCTGAGCAGCTTTTGTTCTATTTTTACCTCCTCAAACATAGGATAATGTCCCTAAAAGCAGAGTGAGAACATCAAAACAACTTCTGGAGCCAAAGTTCAGTCCCTGGAATCAAGGAACCCAATCTCTGACAAAGCTCCCAGAACATGCAGTGATGCCAGAAATTGCTCCCAGACCTGTATCTTGCTCTGCTAAAGCCTGGAGCAATCACTCCAAAACCTGCATCCTGTCAGGAGATATCACACTGCTAAAAGATTCCAGGGAAGTGGAGCCAACATTCCTGCAGCCAAGGAAATGTTTCCTCTCGGGAAAACAGTTGGAGATAGTCTTGAACTAATTATAACAGAATTTGGAAGAGGCCATGAGATTTTCCAAAATAGGGAAATCCTTACTACTTAACTGAATTTATTTAGGAAATAATAAACAAACCCCCCAAAATTAAGGACAAAGCAAGCTGTAATTAGGAATAGGGAAGGATTTTATGGAATTGCAGCCTTGAACTCCTGTGCAGTTGCTCTCGGTGCATGACCTGCCCCAGGCTCTGGCACTGTGGAGCTCTCTCTCCCAGCAGAGAGGAAGGGCCATGGGTGAATGGACATTCAGGAAAGTGCATCAGGTGTGACAGGAACCACCACAAACCATTTTCCCGTTTGTTTGGGTTCCTGTCCCAGTTTGGTGCCTGATGAGCATCAGGTTATTGCAACATCTGTCCTTGTCTTTGTGCTCCTGGCACAGAATAGGGATCCATTTTCCAACTTGCATTTCTGGTTTGTTTTTTTTCTATCTCTCTTAATTACCTGTACATTTACACTGGTGATACAATTTATCTACTCTAAATGGCTCTGTTCTTGCTCAGCTGCTTTGAGCAGAAAGCCTGGCACCAGAAATACACAAAATAACTGCATGTACAAAGAAAAAATAAATAAAGGAGTCACAAAAATCACAGCTCACATGCCTGCACTAAAAGAGCCAAGTTCTGCCTTCAGTCACCCCTTTGAAAGGGTGAGGAAATGCCAGTGAAGGTTGGGATACACCACCACTGGATACAATGGAGTTCACATCCATTTTCATGATGAAATGGTAAAATATGGATGTTCCATGAGGAAGCTTCTCTCCAAAGGAGGGCAGGAATGACAAGAAGGAATGGAACTGAAAAAGCTGCTCCCATCAGGCTGGCCAAACACCATGCTATCCCCACACACAGATCCAGGGATGTGGATAGCAGCCTCTGGCACCTGGAATTGTGGAAGCTGTTGGTGGGAAAGCACAGAACCTCATCTCTGAGCAGTGAGAAGCAGCACAGGGGATGGATGGAGACGGAGCAGGGGTGGCAGTGGTGGCAGCAGAGCCCCAGGCTGCACTCCCCAGCTCAGTCAGTAACTAATTCACTACCACACATTGGCCAGGCTGAACAGATCTCATTACAAATCAGGTCCACTCCTTTCCAGACTGAGCTGCAATCACTGTTGATTACCAGCCCATTAAACTCCGTGGAATTACTTAAGTGCTTCCTCTGGAATTAGTGCATTATCAGTTATCAGCATGGCTAATGGCAAGTGGTTTCAGTCATTTTACCACACACTTCTCATGTTCAACTTTATATAATGAAATAAAAATGGCATTTTGACACAGTGTGAAGTGGAATACCTTCTCTCTCAGTGTCTGCTCCCTTCAAGTATTTCCTCTGTGTATTTTCCGGAGCGGGTGTTTGATCATGATTTCCCTGCACATTTTCCTGCTCTTTAGCAGTGAATCAGCAGCTGGAATGCCACAGAAGGGGAGCAGCAATCACAGCAAAGACTAATGGTGCTTTAAAGGACTGCTAATAAATACACACAGTGGGAAAAACCTGCTCTGAACTAAAGAAACTGCACTAAGGACAGAGCAGCTCCTGTATGTTTTAGGCACCCATTTTTTCCAGATATGCCACCAGTGTCCACAGCAGGACCCAGAGGAAAGGCCTGGGAGCATACAAGTGTTTCTCATAAAATCATTTTCATCTGTACATGTATATTTAAAATTTCATGTAGTGAATATGCTTTCTATAACAATTAAGTTCATAGTATGACTGAGAGCAGAAAAACACAAGCAAACAGGAAAAAAAAGGTATAACAGCAAAGCAGAAAATTACATATTCCTAATAAGTGCATTGGTGTGAGCTATAAAGGGGGAAATTTACTGTGCAAATTGTTTTTGAAGCCTCAGAAAGGTTAAATTAATGCCCCTAAATGTCAACATTAAAGGGAATTTTAAGAAGAAACATATTTTTTTCCCTTTGCATAAGGGGAAAATTATTTTGGAGGTAAGAACTCTGCTCTGTACATTGTTATTATATAAATTATTATTATTAATCACATCTTGATGCTTTATAGACTTTAAAGTCATAGAATCACAGGAGGGTTTGGGTTGGAAGGACCCTAAAGCCCATTCAGTGTCCCCCTGCCATGGCAGGGACACCTCTCACTGTCCCAGGGGTTCCCAGCCCCAATGTCCAGCCTGGCCTTGGGCACTGCCAGGGATCCAGGGACAGCCCCAGCTGCTCTGGGCACCTGTGCCAGGCACTGCCCACCCTGCCAGGAACAATTCCTGCCCAATATTTAACCCAAATTTCCCCTCTTGGAGTTTGAAGGAGGAGGGAAAGGCAAGCACAGGACAAAGCCAGCAGCCTCTGGCTGCTTTGCTGGAAGCACATGGAATGTCCAGTGACTTCAGCACAAAGTCCTCAAAGGTTTTGTGGCTTTTCTAAGAGTCCAGACTAGGCCTGTGCTCCGTGGAAAATGAGGAATGATAATTACAGGCAATTTTAGCCCAAGGAACACCTTGGGTGAGAAATGAGCAGAACTGTACCGGTCACTTCTGCAGTGAGGCGCTAAAACCACCGGGGAACCAGGGGAAAATAGTGCAAAATGCATTACAGATGTTTGTCCTAATGCTGATAGAGCCAAAATTCCACCTGGGGTGATTTCTGCAAGCCCAGCAGCGCTGCAGGCTGGCTGCCCTGTGCGGAGCTGGTGGTGCTCGCAGGGCTGCAGCGGGGGAGCTTTCCTGCAGCAGAGGGAGCTGCAGCCCCGCGTTTCCATCTCATTTCACTGTGTTCCCATCTCATTTCCA